>NC_080379.1:68518573-68694446 GCF_014773155.1 Arachis stenosperma
TGATCACTTTTAGATCTCTAGATCATCTTTGGACATTTCAGTTCTTAGATCATTGGGAGGCTGGCCATTCGGCCATGCCTAGACCTTATGCTTATGTATTTTCAACGGTGGAGTTTCTACACACCATAGATTAAGGTGTGGAGCTCTGCTGTACCTCGAGTATTAATGCAATTACTATTGTTCTTTCATTCAAATTCCGCTTGTTCTTTATCCAAGATATCACTTGTTCTTCAACATGATGAAGGTGATGATTGACGCCCATCACCATTCTCACTCATGAACAAAGTGACTGACAACCACTCTTGTTCTACAAGCATTTGAGGCTTGGTGAATATCTCTTGGATTCCTGATTGCATGATGCATGGTTGATCGCCTGACAACCGAGTGCTCGCCTGACAAACGAGCCAACCATTCCGTGAGATCAGAGTCTTCGTGGTATAGGCAAGAACTGATGGCAGCATTCAAGAGAATCCGGAAGGTCTAACCTTGTCTGTGGTATTCTGAGTAGGATTCAATGATTGAATGACTGTGACGTGCTTCAAACCTGTAACCTACTGGGCGTTAGTGACAGACGCAAAAGAGTTATTCTATTCCGGTAGGGGAGGGAACCACACCGGTGATTGGCAGCACTGTGACAGAGTGTGTTCATTAGCTTTCACTGCGAGGATGGGAGGTAGCTGCTGACAACAGTGAGACCCTATACGAGCTTGCCATGGAAAGGAGTAAGAAGGATTGGATGAAGACAGTAGGAAAGCAGAGAGACGGAAGGGAAGGCATCTTCATGCGCTTATCTGAAATTCCTACCAATGAATTACATAAGTATCACTATCTTTATCTTTTATGTTGTTTTCGTTCATCACCATATATATCTGAGTTTGCCTGACTAAGATTTACAAGATGACCATAGCTTGCTTCAATACTAACAATCTCCGTGGGATCGACCCTTACTCACGTAAGGTTTATTACTTGGACGACCCAGTGCACTTGCTGGTTAGTTGTGCGAAGTTGTGTAATGCCATGGTATTGAGCGCACCAAGTTTTTGGAGCCATTACCAGGGATTATGAGAGTTGTGAAAAAGTATAGTTCACAATTTCGCGCACCAAGTTTTTGGCGCCGTTGCCGGGGATTGTTCTAGTTTTGAGCAAGCCTTTGGTAACATCAGTGCCAAGATCCGGCAACAACATCAAATTTTTGGTGTTATTGCCCGGGATTGTTCTAGTTTGGACAACTGACGGTTCATCTTGTTGCTTAGATTAGGTATTTTTTTTTTGAAATTCTTGAAGATGAATTCTAGAGTTTCATGATGATTTGTTGAAATCTGGCTGGCTGAGAAGCCATGTCTAATCTGATTGGACCGAGGTTTCAACTTATCACCACAAGAGCTTGTTGATTTCGTATCAATCTTGCTTTTGGAGCAGTGATTTTCTAAGGCTTGGCTGACCTTTGGTCATGTCTAGTGTTTTGGACCGAAGCTTTCTTTGGAAGCTTGGCTGGCTGTGAAGCCATGTCTAATTCCTGGACCGGAGTCTTAGACTAGCATTGCACTGATTCCTGGAATTCTCATTAAGAATTTTGATACCTTCTTTTTCCACTTAATTTTCGAAAAACACAAAAAAATTAAAAAATAAAAAATCATAAAATTCAAAAATATTTCTTGTTTGAGTCTAGTGTCTCATCCTAAGTTTGGTGTCAATTGCATGCATTCATATGTCTTAGTGATCTTCAAGATGTTCTTGATGATTCACTTGCTCTGATCTTTGAATTCTATTGACTTGAGTATTTTGTGTGTCTCATATGCATTTTCAGTTCATTAGTGTCAGTAGTATACAAACTGCTAAGTTTGGTGTCTTGCATGCATTGTTATTTGATTCTTGTTGCATTTTAATTATTAAAAATCCAAAAATATTTTTAATTTGTGTCTTTTCAAGTCAATGATACAAGGGATTGAAGATTCAGAACACACTGCAGAGGAATTATACAGAAAAAGCTGAGCATTCAAAAATGCCCAGTGAAGAAGGCAGACTGGCGTTTAAACGCCAGCCAGGGCACCTGGTTGGGCGTTTAACGCCCAAAAAGGTAGCATTTTGGGCGTTAAACGCCAGAATGTATACCATTCTGGGCGTTTAACGCCAGGATGGTGCTAGGGGGAAGATTTTGTTTTCAAATCAATTTTTTTCAAGTTTTTCAAAATCAAATCTTTTTCAAATCAAATCTTTTCACTCAAATGTTTTCAAAATTAATTTCTTTCCTTTCAAAGATACTTACTAACAATTAATGATTTGATTGAACATTTTTTGCCTTTTCTGTTAAGGAAGGTTTTATGTTTGAATCATATCTTTTCTTGTTAGGCAAGTCACTAATTTTCCAAATCAAATCTTTTAAAATAATTTTCAAAACATATCTTTTAAAATGGTTTTCAAATCATATCTTCTCAATCACATCTTTTTAAGACAATAACCTTTCAATCATATTTTTTTATCATATCTTTTTCAAATTAGTTTTCAATCAAATCTTTTTAGTTTCTAATTTCAAAATCTTTTTCAAAAATCACTTGATTTCTCTTCCACTTTCAATTTTCGAAAATTATCAATCAAATTTTCAAAATGTTTTCAAAATCTTTTAATTGAATTTTCGAAAATCCTCTTCCCTCCTTCTCACATCCTTCTATTTATGGAGTACCACTCCTTCTAAATGCACAATTCGAACCTTATCTAATTAAAGTTCGAATTCTTCTTCTCCTTCTTCTTTCTATTTCTCTTTTCCTCTGACATTTCAAGGAATCTCTATACTGTGACATAGAGGATTCCACATTTTCTTTTTCTCTTCTCTTTCATATGAGCAGGGGCAGAGACAAAGGCATTCTTGTTGAAGCTGATCCTGAACCCGAAAGGACCTTGAAGAGAAAGCTAAGAGAAGCCAAAGCACAACTCTCTTTAGAGGACCTGACCGAATTCTTCAAAGAAGAAGAACCCATGGCAGCCGAAAACAACAACAATGCCAACAATGCAAGGAAGGTGCTGGGTGACTTTACTGCACCTACTCCCGACTTCTATGGGAGAAGCATCTCTATCCCTGCCATTGGAGCAAACAATTTTGAGCTTAAGCCTCAATTAGTTTCTCTAATGCAACAGAATTGCAAGTTCCATGGACTTCCAATGGAAAATCCTCATCAGTTTTTAGCTGAATTCTTGCAAATCTGTGACACAGTCAAGACTAATGGGGTTAACCCTGAGGTCTATAGACTGATGCTATTCCCTTTTGCTGTAAGAGACAGAGCTAGAATATGGTTGGATTCTCAACCTAAAGAAAGCCTGGACTCTTGGGAAAAGCTAGTCAATGCCTTCTTGGCAAAGTTCTTTCCACCACAAAGATGGAGTAAGCTTAGAGTGGAAGTCCAAACCTTCAGACAGAAGGATGGAGAATCCCTCTATGAAGCTTGGGAAAGATACAAACAATTAATCAGAAGATGTCCTTCAGACATGCTTTCTGAATGGAGCATCATAGGTATTTTCTATGATGGTCTCTCTGAACTATCTAAGATGTCCTTGGATAGCTCTGCTGGAGGATCTCTTCATCTGAAGAAGACGCCTGCAGAAGCTCAAGAATTGATTGAAATGGTTGCAAATAACCAATTCATGTACACTTCTGAAAGAGATCCTGTGAACAATGGGACTAGTCAGAAGAGAGGAGTTCTTGAGATTGACACTCTGAATGCCATATTGGCTCAGAATAAGATATTGACTCAACAAGTCAATTTGATTTCTCAAAGTCTGTCTGGAATGCAAAATGCACCAAACAGTACTAAGGATGCTTCATCTGAGGAAGAAGCTTATGATCCTGAGAACCCTTCCATGGAAGAGGTGAATTACCTAGGAGAACCCTATGGAAATACCTACAATTCTTCATGGAGAAATCACCCAAATCTCTCATGGAAGAATCAAGAGAGACCTCAACAAGGTTTCAATAACAATAATGGTGGAAGAAACAGGTTTAGCAATGGCAAGCCTTTTCCATCATCTTCTCAGCAACAGACAGAGAGTTCTAAGCAGAATACTTCTGACTTAGCAACAATGGTCTCTGATCTAATAAAGACCACTCAAAGTTTCATGAATGAAACAAGGTCCTCCATCAGAAATTTGGAAGGACAAGTGGGTCAGCTGAGCAAGAAGGTTACTGAACTCCCTCCTAGTACTCTCCCAAGTAATACAGAAGAAAATCCAAAAGGAGAGTGCAAGGCCATCAACATGGCCGAATATGGAGAGGAAAGAGAGGAAGAAGACGCCACTGAGGAAAGACCCCAGTGGGCGTGCACCACTCTCCTCTGAGTTCCTCAAAGAGGAACAATGGGAATCTGAGGCTCAAAATGAGACCATAGAGATTCCATTGGACTTACTTCTGCCATTCATGAGCTCTGATGAGTATTCTTCCTCTGAAGAGGATGAGTATGTTACTGAAGAGCAAGTTGCTAAATACCTTGGAGCAATCATGAAACTAAATGACAAGTTATTTGGAAATGAGACTTGGGAGGATGAACCTCCCTTGCTCACCAAAGAACTGGATGACTTGTCTAGGCAGAAACTGCCTCAAAAGAGGCAGGATCCTGGGAAGTTTTCTATACCTTGTACCATAGGCACCATGACCTTCAAAAAGGCCTTGTGTGACTTAGGGTCAAGTGTGAACCTCATGCCCCTCTCTGTAATGGAGAAATTAGGGATCTTAGAGGTGCAAGCTGCAAGAATCTCATTAGAGATGGCAGACAACTCAAGAAAACAAGCCCATGGACTTGTAGAGGATGTTCTGGTTAAAGTTGAAGACCAGTACATTCCTACTGATTTCATAGTCCTAGAGACTGGGAAGTGCATGGATGAATCCATCATCCTTGGCAGACCCTTCCTAGCCACAGCAAAGGCTGTGATTGATGTTGACAGAGGAGAGTTAATCATTCAAGTGAATGAAAAATCCTTGGTGTTTAAGGCCCAAGGATATCCCTCTGTCATCATGGAGAGGAAGCATGAAGAGCTCCTCTCAAAACAGAGCCAAACAGAGCCCCCACAGTCAAACTCTAAGTTTGGTGTTGGGAGGCTACAACCAAACTCTAAGTTTGGTGTTGAAACCCCACATTCAAACTCTAAGTTTGGTGTTGGGAGGTTTCAACACGGTTCTGAGCATTTCTGAGGCTCCATGAGAGTCCTCTGTCAAGCTAATGACATTAAAGAAGCGCTTGTTGGGAGGCAACCCAATGTTTTATAATTAATTATTTTCTGTTGTTATTTTATCTTTTTGTAGGTTGATGATCATAAGAAGTCACAAAAACAATGAAAAAAGCAAAAACAGAATGAAAAACAGGAAGAAAAACAGCACACCCTGGAGGAGAAGAAACTGGCGTTCAAACGCCAGTAATGCTAGCTGTTGGGCGTTTAACGCCCAGTCTGGCACCATTCTGGGCGTTTAACGCCAGAAAGGGGCACCAGACTGGCGTTAAACGCCAGTAAAGGGCAAGAACCTGGCGTTAAACGCCAGGAATGGGCACCAGCCCGGCGTTTAACGCCAGAAATAGCTCAAAACGTGATTTTGAGCAACATTTGGTGCAGGGATGACTTTTCCTTGACACTACAGGATCTGTGGATCCCACAGGACCCTACCATCACTCTCTCTCTTCTTCCCCCATTCACCAATCACTTCAACACCTCTTCCCCAAAAACCCCTCACCTATCAAATCCCATCTTTCTCTTCACCACTCACATCCATCCTTCATAAAACCCCACCAACCTCACCCTTCAAATTCAAACCACTTTCCCTCCCAAACCCACCCATAATGGCCGAACCTTTACCCCCCTCTCTCCTATAAATACCCTTCTTCAACTCTTCATTTTCACACAACCTAAACACCCTTTCTTCCCCCTTCTTGGCCGAATACACCACCATCTCCCTCTTCTTCATTTCTTCTTCTTCTAGTCTCTTCTTTCTTCTTTTGCTCGAGGACGAGCAAACATTTTAAGTTTGGTGTGGTAAAAGCGTTGCTTTTTCGTTTTTCCATAACCATTTATGGCATCCAAGGCCGGAGAAACCTCTAAAAAGAGGAAAGGGAAGGCAAAAGCTTCCACCTCCGAGTCATGGGAGATGGATAGATTCCTCTCAAGGGTGCATCAAGACCACTTCTATGAAGTTGTGGCCTTGAAGAAGGTGATCTCCGAGGTCCCCTTTTCACTCAAAAAGGGTGAATATCCGGAGATCCGCCATGAGATCCGAAGAAGAGGTTGGGAAGTTCTTACCAACCCCATTCAACAAGTCGGAATCTTGATGGTTCAAGAGTTCTATGCCAATGCATGGATCACAAAGAACCATGACCAAAGTGTGAACCCGAATCCAAAGAATTATCTCACTATGGTTCGGGGGAAATACTTGGATTTTAGTCCGGAGAGTGTGAGGGTGGCGTTCAACTTGCCTATGATGCAAGGAGATAAGCATCCTTACACTAGAAGGGTCAACTTTGATCAAAGGTTGGACCAAGTCCTCACAGTCATATGTGAAGAGGGCGCACAATGGAAGCAAGATTCAAGAGGAAAGCCGGTCCAATTGAGAAGGCATGACCTCAAGCCCGTGGCTAGAGGATGGTTAGAGTTCATACAACGCTCAATCATCCCCACTAGCAACCGGTCCGAAGTTACCATAGACCGGGCCATCATGATCCATAGTATCATGATTGGAGAAGAAATAGAGGTTCATGAGGTTATAGCCCAAGAACTCTATAAGGTGGCGGACAAGACCTCCACCTTGGCAAGGTTAGCTTTTCCTCATCTCATTTGTCACCTCTGTTATTCAGTTGGAGTTGACATAGAGGGAGACATTCCCATTGATGAGGACAAGCCCATCACCAAGAAAAGGATGGAGTACACAAGAGATCTCACTCATCATGAGATCCCTGAGATTCCTCAAGGGATGAATTTTCCTCCACAAAACTATTGGGAGCAACTAAACACCTCCCTAGGAGAACTAAGTTCCAACATGGGACAACTGAGGGTGGAGCATCAAGAACACTCCATCATCCTTCATGAAATTAGAGAAGATCAAAGAATCATGAGGGAGGAGCAACAAAGACAAGGAAGAGACATTGAGGAGCTCAAGCACTCCATAGGATCTTCAAAGAGCAAGAAAGAGCCGCCATCACTAAGGTGGACCCGTTCTTTGATTTCCTTGTTATTGTTCTTCTGTTTTTCGAATTTTAATGCTTATGTTTATCCATGTTTGTGTCTTGTGATCATTAGTGTCTTAGTGTCTATGCCTTAAAGTTATGAATGTCCTATGAATCCATCACCTTTCTTCAATAAAAACGTGCCTAATTGATAAAAGAAAGAATTGCATGAATTTTGAATTTTATAATAGTTTAATTATTTTGATGTGGTGGCAATATTTTTGTTCTCTGAATGTATGCTTAAACAGTGCATATGTCTTTTGAATTTGTGGTTCATGAATGTTGGCTCTTGAAAGAATGATGAAAAAGGAGACATGTTACTGAGGATCTGAAAAATCAATAAAATGATTCTTGAAGCAAGAAAAAGCATTTCAAAAAAAAAAAACGAAAAAAAAAAAACGAAAAAAAAAGAAAGAGAGAAAGGAATAAGAGTTGTGATCCAAGGCAATAAGAGTGTGCTTAAGAACCCTGGACACCTCTAATTGGGGACTTTAGCAAAGCTGAGTCACAATCTGAAAAGGTTCACCCAATTATGTGTCTGTGGCATGTATGTATCCGGTGGTAATACTGGAAGACAGAGTGCTTTGGGCCACAGCCAAGACTCAATAAATAGCTATGTTCAAGAATCATCATACTTTACTAAGAGAATCATTAACACTATCTGGATTCTAAGTTCCTAAAGAAGCCAACCATTCTGGATTTCAAAGGATAGAGTGAGATGCCAAAACTGTTCGGAGGCAAAAAGTTAAAAGCCCCGCTCATCTGATTAATACTGATCTTCACAGATGTTTTTGGAATTCATTCCATATTCTCTTCTTTTTATCTTATTTGATTTTCAGTTGCTTGAGGACAAGCAACAATTTAAGTTTGGTGTTGTGATGAGCGGATAATTTGTATACTTTTTGGCATTATTTTTAGTATGTTTTTGATATGATATAGTTAGTTTTTAGTATATTTTTATTAGTTTTTAATTAAAATTCACTTTTCTGGACTTTACTATGAGTTTGTGTGTTTTTCTGTGATTTCAGGTATTTTCTGGCTGAAATTGAGGGACCTGAGCAAAAATCTGATCCTGAGACCAAAAAGGACTGCAGATGCTGTTGGATTCTGAACTCCCTGCATTCGAAGCGAATTGTCTGGAGCTACAGAAGCCCAATTGGCGCGCTCTCAACGGCGTTGGAAAGTAGACATCCTGGGCTTTCCAGCAATATATAATAGTCCATACTTTGCCCAAGATTTGATGGCCCAAACTGGCGTTCAAAGTCACCTCAAGGAATCCCAGCGTTAAACGCTGGAACTGGCACCCAAATGGGAGTTAAACGCCCAAACTGGCACCAAAGCTGGCGTTTAACTCCAAGAAGAGTCTCTACACGAAATTGCTTCATTGCTCAGCCCAAGCACACACCAAGTGGGCCCGGAAGAGGATTTTTATGTCATTTACTCATTTCTGTACACCCTAGGCTACTAGTTTCTTATAAGTAGGACCTTTTACTATTGTATAGAAATCTTTTGATCACTTTTAGATCTCTAGATCATCTTTTGATCACTTTTAGATCTCTAGATCATCTTTTGATCACTTTTAGATCTCTAGATCATCTTTGGACATTTCAGTTCTTAGATCATTGGGAGGCTGGCCATTCGGCCATGCCTAGACCTTATGCTTATGTATTTTCAACGGTGGAGTTTCTACACACCATAGATTAAGGTGTGGAGCTCTGCTGTACCTCGAGTATTAATGCAATTACTATTGTTCTTTCATTCAAATTCCGCTTGTTCTTTATCCAAGATATCACTTGTTCTTCAACATGATGAAGGTGATGATTGACGCCCATCACCATTCTCACTCATGAACAAAGTGACTGACAACCACTCTTGTTCTACAAGCATTTGAGGCTTGGTGAATATCTCTTGGATTCCTGATTGCATGATGCATGGTTGATCGCCTGACAACCGAGTGCTCGCCTGACAAACGAGCCAACCATTCCGTGAGATCAGAGTCTTCGTGGTATAGGCAAGAACTGATGGCAGCATTCAAGAGAATCCGGAAGGTCTAACCTTGTCTGTGGTATTCTGAGTAGGATTCAATGATTGAATGACTGTGACGTGCTTCAAACCTGTAACCTACTGGGCGTTAGTGACAGACGCAAAAGAGTTATTCTATTCCGGTAGGGGAGGGAACCACACCGGTGATTGGCAGCACTGTGACAGAGTGTGTGCATTAGCTTTCACTGCGAGGATGGGAGGTAGCTGCTGACAACAGTGAGACCCTATACGAGCTTGCCATGGAAAGGAGTAAGAAGGATTGGATGAAGACAGTAGGAAAGCAGAGAGACGAAAGGGAAGGCATCTTCATGCGCTTATCTGAAATTCCTACCAATGAATTACATAAGTATCACTATCTTTATCTTTTATGTTGTTTTCGTTCATCACCATATATATCTGAGTTTGCCTGACTAAGATTTACAAGATGACCATAGCTTGCTTCAATACTAACAATCTCCGTGGGATCGACCCTTACTCACGTAAGGTTTATTACTTGGACGACCCAGTGCACTAGCTGGTTAGTTGTGCGAAGTTGTGTAATGCCATGGTATTGAGCGCACCAAGTTTTTGGAGCCATTACCAGGGATTATGAGAGTTGTGAAAAAGTATAGTTCACAATTTCGCGCACCATCTACATTTCCTAACAGGAAGATAATGTCTCCATTCCAACAAAGGTAACTGTTCATACCCTGGGTCAAGCTGTCCGACCCTGGATGTTTAGCAACAAGTCGACCGACCTCTTGAGGTCAGACTATCTGACCTATTCTCAAAGAGCTCGGCCAATGTCCGACCTCTTAACAAAGAGCTCGGACAAAACACCATAGAGGCACAAGTAAGCCCAAACGAAGAAACACAGCCCAATCTAAAGGCAGCTAAAAGCCCAGAAAAGATAAAGGCGGTTCCCCAGAAGATAGGATGACCTCACTCAAAGATAAGATAGGATAAGATAAGATAACTAACTTATCTTACCTAAAAAGGTCACTTCACACCATTATAAATACACTGGAGCACCCAGGTAAAACTCATACTCTGATTCTACTAAAAACCTGCTTAATACCCTTGCTAACTTAAGCATCAGATTCCCTTGCAGGTACCACCACCCTCCGGTGACGAAGGTTTAGCACCTGCACCAAGTTCAACAGGTCGGACATGACAGCTTCGGCCACCAGATCCAACGAGTCAGACACGACAGCTCCGACTGCCAGATACAACAAGTCGGACGCGACAGCTTCAACAAGTCGGACACGTCAGCTCCGACTAGCACAGAAGATCTCGTCCGAGATCGACCTATAGTTTTAGGTAACCCTCAGAACATTGGCGCCGTTGTTGGGGAACTTGGAAGTAATCCCATCACCATGACAGACGACCATGACAACGACCACAATTTAGATCTAAAGGATAGAACGCCACAGAAAAATGCGGACACTACACCAAAGGATACTCCTCAACTTAACAACAAAAGTGCTTCAAGACCGTTTGAAACAACTTGAAAAAGAAGCCCTACATCAATGAGAGGCTGAGAAAGACCTACAAAGGGAAATAAGGTGACGCCAGGAATTGGAAGACAAACTCCTAAAACTCGAAGCAGATCTCAAGACCAAAGCCAATCGATCCTCTCGTGAGGATAGCTCCCACAAGAACCAAGATCCATTCACCAAGGAGATCATGAAGACCGAAATCCCAAAGGACTTTAAACTCCCGGATATGACCTTATATGATGGCACGGCAGATCCCAGCCATCACTTCAGTAATTTCAGGAGTCGGATGTACCTCACCGACGCCTCAGACGCAGTCTGCTGCAAAGCCTGCCCGACTAACTTAACAAAAATGGCGATTAAGTGGTTCGACAATCTACCCCTAGGTCCTTCTCAAACTTCAATGACCTTGCTAAAAAGTTCCTCACCAGGTTCTCCATCCAGAAGGATAAAGCCAAACACGCTCCAAGCTTGCTGGGAATGAAACAAAGAGATCAAGAAAGCCATCATAGCTACATGGAAAGATTCAACAAAGCATGCCTTGACATACAAAGTTTTCCAACAGAAGCGGCCATCATGGGACTCATCAATGGCCTAAGAGAAGGACCTTTCAGCCGCTCAATATCCAAGAAGTACCCAACATCTCTAATCGAGGATCAAGAAAGGGTGGAAAAATATATCAATATGAAGGAGAACTCCTGATTGGGAGACAGCTCAAAAACCGGATTCTCCTAACCCACCAAGGGACAAGGATAAAGAGTCCAAGAAAAAAAGAAGATCCATCCGGTGAGAAGCCTAGAAAATACCACAATTACACCCACCCCTTCGGGTTTCTCTTGTGGATGTCTACCGAGAAATATGCAATACTGAGAAGATCCCACCACGTCGCCCAATCAAAAACAGAAGAGGTCGTATGAGTTGAAGGTCCACCTCACGCCAAAGAGGTCGGACGAGTTGAAGGTCCACCTCACACCAAAGAGGTCGGACGAGTTGAAGGTCCACCTCACACGAAAGAGGTCGGACAAGTTGAAGGTCCACCTCACGCCGAAGAGATCGAACAAGTTGAAGGTCCACCTCACACTAAAGAGGTTGGACGAGTTGAAGGTCCACCTCACACCAAAGAGGTCGAGCGAATTGAACGTCCACACATCGAAGAGGTCAGACGAGTTGAACGTCTAACACCAAAGAGGTCGGACGAGTTGAACGTCCACCTCACACCCCTGAGAGACATGTTCATGGAGGATTCGAAGGAGGAGGGATCTCTAAATCATCTCGCAAAGGACACCTCAAAGAGTGGAAAGTCGGACAGTAGCCTCATCACTAGTTAGAGAAGACAAAAGTGGGCAACAACCCGTCTACTTCATCATCAAGGCTCTACAAGTGGCCGAACTAAACTATCCAAAGATAGAAAAGTTCACCTACGCCCTCATACTCTCTTCTTAACAACTCTGCCCATATTTTCAAGCTAACACTATCCAAAGATAGAAAAGTTCACCTACGCCCATAAAAGGCATCCTACAGAAAACAGACTTAGCTGGAAGAATCCTACAGTGGGCAATCGAGTTATCCAAATTTGATCTTCGACATGAAACTTGGACAGCCATCAAATCACAGTTTCTGGCCGACTTCATTACAGAGTACATTGACACCCCAAGAACTCTTACAAAATGGAAACTCTACATGGACGACTCTTCAAACAAAATCGGGAGTGGTGTAGGTGTAATTATAGAAAGTGATCAGGGAAGGCAAATCAAGCTAAATGACCAAGCTGAATATGAGGCACTACTGGCTGGTTTAAGGCTAGCTAAGAATGTAGGAGCTTACCATGTCCAGTGATTCACAAGTAGTCACCTCACAAATAGAAGGGAGCAACCAAGCTGAGGATCCCACCATGAAAAAATACCTCGGGTAATTCGGGAGACCCTAGACAAAACCAGAGAACATCTCGGACAATTCGGGGGACCCTGGACAAAAACAAAAAATAGCTCAGACATTTCGGGGAATATGAAGTCCGACACATACCTCAAGAGCAGAATGCCCGAGCTGATGCACTTTCAAAATCAGCCAGCACCAACATCTCGGACAATTCGGGGAATATGAATTCCGACACATACCTCGGGAACATAATGCCCGAGATGATGTATTTTCAAAACTAGCCAACACCAAACCAGGGGGCAATAACAGAAGCCTCATCCAAGCTACATTACAAGACCACAACAAGGAAGGAAAACAAACCTTCTCCTCAGGGTCCGGTGACACCAACTCATAATTCTTCTCCTCATCCCTATCCCTACAAATTCTACGGAACCTCCTAAGTCGCACACAGTACTCAGGGTCAGCCACAGTAACACGTATTAAAACTATGGAATCCAGTCAATCAGACATGTCATTCGGGATCTTAGTAGACATCTCAGCAATATTTTTTCAAGAAGACATAGGTCAACCATGGGGTTATTACCAAACAACTTGGACAAATAAGGAAACAACTCGGACAATAATAGTAAAACATCAGATATCAGATATAGCAGTAAAAGAGAAACCCCAAGACTCACACAAAAGTCCAGGGGCACCCTTTAGAGGTAACAATAGGGCAAGAACACAGAGAAGAGAAGCCGACAATCCATATATAAACAGTTCGAACACCTCTCAAACAAAAAGTAAAAACAAAAGCTAGAACTTTTGTACAAAAGGAGTCAGGCAACGATGAAAAGAAACAGGAACAGCAACCAAATCCTAAGCAAAGCACACATTCTCCTCAAAGGCGAACAACAAAAGAAAAGTCACAACAAATGATCAAAGATGCAAACTTTTTGTAGAAAGAACCAATGTTCTTCAGATCAAAAGGGAGCTTGGGCTGAAGAGCTCCCACAAGTCCTATGGGCATATCGGACAACTCCACACTTCACCACGGGGGAATCACCCTTCCGATTGACTCGCGGAGTGGAGGCAATGATCCCAGTAGAGATCGAAGAAGGATCCCCCAAAATGATCCTCTACAATAAAGAGGTCAACACCCAAATCTAAAGGAAAGAACTTGACCTACTCGGATTAGGGAGGAAGCGTTAAATCGTCAAATGGCCTCAAGATACAATCAGAAGGTAATCCAGCAAAGTTTCGCTAACAACTATCTCATCCTATTTTGAAATGATATCGGAACAGGTCGGTCAGGGAAAGGGAAACTAGCTGCCAACTAGAAAGAACCATACCAAGTGTTCAGAGGTACTAGGGAAAGGCTACGACAGAGTATCCGACCTCAAGGGGCAAGAGCTTCCAAGGTCATGGCATGCCTGCAATCTAAAAAGGGCGCCAGGTCGAGATCCAAAAAGATTGCCCGACCTTGAAGGGTAAGTACTAACATGTACATACTCTTATCTTCATTTTATTATTTAAAAGATTGCAGATTTCCTAAAAAGTTTTCTACCAAGACGCCCGATTACGGCAGGTTGGCAAGGTGAAAACCAAATTCACCGCCTGATCACGACAAAGTCGGCAAGATGAAAACCAAATTCATCGACCACGATGAAAACCGAATTCATCATTTGATTTCAACGAAGGTCGACAAAGTAAAAATAAAATTCACTGCTCAATCAAGCCGTATTAATCTGAAACATTCATCATCCGATTATAAAGCTACAGATCGGCAAAAAGTGAAAATCAAATTCACTACACGATCACGATAAAGACCAAAGATGAAAACCAAATTTATTAAAAGTTCGACCAAACGAGGGTTAAACCCAATCTCTATAAAATCGATAAAGACAAAAACAGAATAATGCAAGACGTTATAGAAAGTGATCCATAGAAAGGACCTGATGAGGTCCTAATAAAATGGATTGCTATAAAATAACTTAAAGACTGGCTGACATAAAGAAGTCGGACCAGTCGCAATAACCGAAGTTATAATTAAATCCCTAGAAAGAGGTCTGGCCAGCCCTATAAAAGAGGATTACTGAAGAGCGGATATTTTATATGCCTTTTGGGGGTAATTTCATGTAGATTTTAGTATGTTCTAGTTAGTTTTTAGTATATTTTTATTAATTTTTAGGCAAAAATCATATTTCTGGACTTTACTATGAGTTTGTGTGTTTTTCTATGATTTCAGGTATTTTCTGGCTGAAATTGAGGGAGCTAAGCAAAAATCTGACACAGGCTGAAAAAGGACTACTAATGCTGTTGGATTCTGACCTCCCTGCACTCGGAATAGATTTTTTGGAGCTAAAGGAGTCCAATTGGCGTGCTCTCAATTGGGTTGGAAAGTAGACATCCAGGGCTTTCCAGCAATATATAATAGTCTATACTTTTCGCGAAGATAAACGACGTAAACTTGTGTTTAATGCCAGTTCCATGTTGCATTCTGGCGTTTAGTGCCAGAAACAGGTTGCGAGTTGGAGTTAAATGCCAGAAACAGGTTACAACCTAGCGTTTAACTCCAGAAACAGCCCAGGCACGTGAGAAGCTCAAGTCTCAGCCCCAGCACACACCAAGTGGGCCCCAGAAGTGGATTTCTGCACCATCTATCTTAGTTTACTCATTTTCTGTAAACCTAGGTCACCAGTTTAGTATTTAAACAACTTTTAGAGACTTATTTTGCATCTCATGACATTTTTAGATCTAAATTTTGTACCTTTTGATGGCATGAGTCTCTAAACTCCATTGATTGGGGTGAGGAGCACTGCAGTGTCTCGATGACTTAATGCAATTATTTCTGTTTTCCATTCAAACACGCTTGTTCCTATCTAAGATGTTCATTCGCACTTCACTATGAAGAAGGTGATGATCCGTGACACTCATCACCTTCCTCAATCCATGAACGTGTTCCTGACAACCACTTCCGTTCTATATTAGATTGAATGAGTATCTCTTAAATTCCTTAATCAAAATCTTCGTGGTATAAGCTAGAATCCATTGGCAGCATCCTTGAGAATCTGGAAAGTCTAAACCTTGTCTGTGGTATTCCGAGTAGGATTCTGGGATTGGATGACTGTGACGAGCTTCAAACTCGCGAGTGTTGGGCGTAGTGACAGACGCAAAAGGATCAATGGATCTTATTCCGACATGATCGAGAACCGACAGATGATTAGCCGTACTGTGACAGAGCATTTGGAACATTTTCACTGAGAGGATGGAAGTAGCCATTGACAACGGTGATGCCCTACATACAGCTTGCCATGGAAGGAGCCTTGCATTTATGAAAGTGAGAAAGCATTATGTTGCAGGAATTCAGAAGACAAAGCATCTCCAAAACTCTAACATATTCTCTATTACTTCATAATAAGTATTATTTAGTCCATGCTCTCTTGTTTATTTGCAAGTCAATTGATAACTATAATTGGTATCCGGACTAAGATTAATAAGATAACCATAGCTTGCTTCAAGCCAACAATCTCCGTGGGATTCGACCCTTACTCACGTAAGGTATTACTTGGACGACCCAGTGCACTTGCTGGTTAGTTGTACGGATTGCAAAAGTGTGATTGCAATTTCGTGCACCATGTTTTTGGTGCCGTTGCCGGGGATTGTTTGAGTTTGAACAACTGACGGTGAATCTTGTTGCTTAGATTAGGAAAAATTTGTCTTTTTTTCACTAGAATTGCATCTTTTATTATCCCTTCTAAAATTTTTTTTTTCAAAAAATATTATTTTTCTTTATTAATTTTTAGTTTTTCTGTGAGTTTAGTGTCATGTTTTAAGTTTGGTGTCAATTGCATGCTTTTTTTTGTCTTTCAATTTTCGAATTGCATGTTCTTTATTTTTCCTTGATCTTTAAATTGTTCTTGTCAATATTTCTTGTTTGATCTTTGGTTTTTCCTATTCTATGTGTTTTCGTGTTTTCCTTGTGCATTTTCAAAATTTTAGTTTTCAAAAAAAAATTATTTTTATTTATTAAAAATACCACATTAAAACATGTTACATTTATAGCTCAATTGGCTAGAGTGTTGGTTTGTGTTCTTCGTAATTGGGTATCTTCTTTTTAAAATCTTTTTCAAAAATAATTTTTCTTTCATTAAATCTTCTGCTAAACTTTAAGTTTGGTGTTTTCTTGTTAATTTCTCTTTAGTTTTCAAAAATTTTAAATTGGTTTTCTAAAAATTTTAAGTTTGGTGTTATTTCTTTTGTTCTTGGTGTTCTTGTGAGTCTTCAAAGTGTTCTTGATTCTTCTTTGTGTTTTGATCTTAAAATTTTTAAGTTTGGTGTCCCTTGGTGTTTTCCCTCCAAAATTTTCGAAAAACAAGGAGCATCAGATCTAAAAATTTTAAGTCTTGTGTCTTTTGTGTGTTTGTCCTCTTTCATCATAAAATTCAAAAATAAAAAAATATATCTTTTCCTTTAATTTCTCATAATTTTCGAATTACTTGGGTTGACTTGGTCAAAATTTTTCAAATCATATCTTTTTCAAAAATATCCTAACCACTTTCTCTCTCCTCACTTTTTCGAAAATCTTCATAAAATATTTTCAAATTTTTTTATTTTTTTATTTTATTTTTTTAGTTTCCGTTTTTTATTTTGGTTTTTATTTTATTCTATTTTATTATTTCGAAAATAATTTTTTTTAATATAATAAAATAAATAAAATAAATCCACATCATCTCCCTTTCTCCATTATGGACCTAAGTGGAAATGAACAGTCCAGAAGGACTCTGGGGTCATATGCTAACCCCACTACTGCTTCATATGGGAGTAGTATCTGTATACCCCTCAGCTCATTATCATGGTGCAGCAAAGTTGCCAGTATTTTGGTCTTCCACAGGAAGAACCTACAGAGTTTCTGACACAGTTTTTACAAATTGCTGACATAGTACATGATGAGGAAGTAGATCAGGATGTCTACAGATTGTTACTATTTCCATTTGCTGTAAAAGACCAAGCTAAGAGGTGGTTAAATAACCAACCTATGGACAGTATAAAGATATGGAAACAACTGTTAAAAAAATTCCTGAATCACTATTGTTCATACCCTGGATCGAGCTGTCTGACCCGAGATGTTCGACAGACAAAGCGATCGACCTCTTCAGGTCAGGACAACCCGACCTCTTTCTTAAGAGCTCGGCCAAGTCACCAGAAAAGCCCAAAGAAGGTGATGCTACGATTTTAGGAAATTGCACGATCGGCAAAAATTCCTTCCGGCAAGTGCACCGGTTATCGTCAAGTAAAAACTCACAATAGAGTGAGGTCGAATCCCACAAGGATTGGTTGAGTGAGCAATTCGGATTAGAAGTGTGTTCTAGTTGAGCGGAATCAAGATTTAGATGAGAATTGCGGAATGTAAAATTGGCGGGAAACGTAAATGGCAAGAAATTGAAATTGCGGAATCTTAAATTGCATGAATTAAAGAGCGAGAAGCTAAATTGCTGAAATTAAAAAAGGGATCGGGGTGATTGCATGAATTTAATTGCAGAATGTAAAGAGAAAATGGTAGATCAGAAATGGGGAATTCATTGGGTTTCAGGAGATATTGAGATCTCCGAATCAAAACATTTTTATCCCTTCCTCAACCAATGCGTTCATTAAATTTTGCTTGGCAATCTTATATGATTGGATCCCAATCCCTTGGCTCACCAATTCTCTCTAAAAACAAACAAATTCCCAATCCCTTGGTTTAAATGTTCATAAGAAGAGATGACGCTCGATCACTGATTATACCACACAGTTTCATGAACCACAATTTGGTAGGATTACATGTCACAATATCCATCCAAACCCCAATCCAATTCACTGTGAGAAAGCTTCTCTAGCATGAATCCTCCATTCCTTTCCCAAGGTTCCGAAGGATTCCAATTATGGATAGTTTCTTTCCCAAGACAAATAACCAATGGAATTAGATCGAGAAGCTTTCTAACAAAATTCAAGAGAAAAGATTGAAGAAGAAGATAAAAACTATTATTGATTCATTGAATTACAATAGAGCTCCTAACCCAATGAAAGGGGGTTTAGTGAGTCATAGCTCTGAATTCAATTACAAAAAGTATGAAAACTAGAAAAAATTATCCAAAAGTTTCTCTCTAACTTAAATTCTATCCTATTTATACACTTTCTAAATTGAGCTTCTGTTGTGTTTCTTGGGCTTTGAGGCCTTTCCCTGATTTTCTTTTGCTTTGGGTTTATGATCCATAATCCTGATGAGGCTGCTGATCCAATTCTGTAACATTCATTGAGCCAACTTAGTGATAATCAAGTAATGACACATGACTCAACAAATTGAAATTCCAGACTCATCAATTCTTCAGGCCCAATCCCATAAACCATGATATTCAATTGGGTTTCATACCAGAGTACGTTTAAGTTAATGTTTGTGCTCAAATGCTAACTTAAACTGCAATATCTTTGGCCCAGAAACCTTTTCAAATAGTGGCGTTTAAGTTGCAGTTTAAGCTTAAACTGCAACTTAAACGCCAAACACTTCCAGTGATGCCTTTTGTGGAAGCACGTTTAAGTTCCAGTTTAAGCTTAAACTGGAACTTAAACGTTGGACACTCCTGGAGGTGGTATAACTCAAGCACGTTTAAGCTTCAGTTTAAGGTTAAACTGAAGCTTAAATGTGGAAATGGAAGAAAGCAACCCTGGAGTGTGGAATGGTCGAACATGTTTAAGCTTCAGTTTAAGGTTAAACTGAAGCTTAAACGTGGAAATGAAGAAAGCAACCCTGGAGGAGAATTTTAGTCGAACACGTTTAAGCTCCAGTTTAAGGTTAAACTGGAGCTTAAACGTGGAAATGGCTCCCTGGTGCATTTCTCATTTCTGGCGTTTAACTTCCAGTTAAAGGTTAAACTGGAGGTTAAACGCCACTTTCAGCTTTTCCTCAGCTTTCATGATTTTGGCGTTTAAGCTCCAGTTTAAGCTTAAACTGGAGCTTAAACGCCACTGATAGTTCCCAGCATTATATGGCTTGGCAGTTTAAGTTCCAGTTTAAGCTTAAACTGGAACTTAAACTCCACATGTGATATTCAAGCTTCCTTTATTGATTTTGTTGCTTCCTTGCCTAGCCTCTTCTTCCCTGAAATCATCCAAACAACTGCATCAAAGACTTGCAAAATTTCATGAGAAATCTTCCATTCATAGCATTTAAGTAATATAACTAAAAACTCATGGAATTTGCATCAAAATCACACTGTTTGGATGGTTCATTGCTTTGTTATTCATTTAACCATTCTTGGTTACTTTAAGCTCAAGAAAATGCATAAAACAACTAAAACTAACAGAAAATTGCTAGTGAAACTAGCCTAAGATGCCTTGGCATCACAACACCAAACTTAATACTTGCTTGTCCCTAAGCAAGTCCTGAGTTATTTGAGAAGAAAGTATGAAACAGAAAGCAATTACATTGGCTATATTAGCAAGCATTTGAAGTTCATCAGAAGGGTTTTATGCAGAAAGTTGCAGCATCACTTTTTCATTCTTATCAGGTAAGATTATCACTTTTTCATTGCACCCATCAAACACTGCTATGGCCTCTTGTTATTCTTATGTCCTTGACACTTTTCCCTTCTTTGTTTTTCTTTTTCTTAGAGCTCCTTTGCTCCTTGTTTGCTCAGTGTCATGTGTTGCACAAGCCTTTGGCATTTTCTTTTTCTTATCAGTGCACTACACATATCCACTACAGGCATTTTAGTTCACATTTCTTCTTGAGACATTGGTGCCCAGCACCTCTTTGTGTGACTAAATGTTTTGTATTTAGGTTGCTCTTGATAATGGACTTTTGGTTGATAATCCCGGGTTAGTTAACCCAAGTTACCAAGTGTTGAAACACTCCTCAGAACCTATTCATCCAAGCATATCCTGAATACATAAACACCACAGGCATTTGTCTCAGAAGTTCAAACCATTGGTGCCTAGCTTATTTTCTCAATTTTTTTGCTTTTTGGTTGCCCTTTTTCAGTGGCTTTTTCTTCTTCTTTTTCTTTCTTTTTCATGGCCAAAGACATTTATTCATCAAGATCCATAGACAGTATTCAAACTTCTACACAAAAATGATAATTCTACACTCAATTTCCAGTGATCTGACTAAACAATCAAGCATGCATACCACCACTTAATTCTACTTGATTTGTCACTAATTGAGCCAAGTTACTTTTGTTCAGACTTTTCTTTTATTTTTGGAAACAGAACAAGCATGGCAAGCATTTGTTTAAGAAGGTGAAGTTATATCCAAACATCTAGGCATTCACTTTATTCAAAGTAGTAAACCAACACTCATACTAAAAACTTCACATTCCAGAAAGATTCAACAATTACAGTTTAAACCAGAACAAGCATGCTTTTGTTTGCCTTTTAAAGAATGGTCAAGGAACAACACCACCTTGTGAAATTTCTTGTTTTCTCTTTGTTGCCAGGAAACAATTTGATTTCTCCTTCTTCTCCTAGTTGTTGCTTCATGTTCTTTCTAAGATCCTTGTTTCCTTTCCTGCAAAGAGTGATGAAGTTGCTTGCTTCTCAAGCACTTGAATGGTTAGCTCAACTATGTATGAGCAAGTGTCTGAGTCTTAAGTTGGTGTGTGAACACCAAACTTAGTCTCCTACTTACTCCTCTGCTCTTTGAATCCTTGAATTCTCCTTGGAATGAAGTTGCTGCTAAGGATTTTAAGCATTTCTGTGATTGCTTAGAATGGTTGTTCCTTTCATATAATTCAAAGGTTGTTGTGTTCAGTTGATCTGTATGGTGGAACACCAAACTTAGAGTCACACATTCCCCTTTGAATTCTTGATCCACGAATTCATTGTTTGGTGTGAAACACCAAACTTAATTTTTTTGCAATGCACAGAAACTACTTCACCTTTTTATTGAAACAAATAAAAGAAACAACAAAGGAGTATTACCTCAGGTTGGGTTGCCTCCCAACAAGCGCTTCTTTAACGTCATTAGCTTGACGGTCAGCTTCCTCAGTTGAGGTGATATTTAACCTTGTCCTTCTCCTCCACATCTCCCAAGTAATGTTTGAGTCTTTGACCATTCACAGTGAAGGTTCGTTGTGACTTTTCTTCCATGATTTCTACTTGTCCATATTGGGAGACCTTGGTGACAAGGAATGGTCCAGACCACCTTGATTTTAGCTTCCCTGGAAATAGCTTCAGCCTAGAATTGTAGAGCAATACTTTTTGTCCCTCTTCAAATTTCCTTGGGGCTATGTTGCTGTCATGCTTCTTCTTTGCTCTTTCTTTGTAAATTTTGGCATTCTCATAAGCTTCAGCTCTGAATTCTTCCAACTCTTGAATTTGCAACATCCTTCTTTCTCCAGCAGCTTTGCTGTCCAAGTTCAAGAGTTTCAAGGCCCAGAATGCCTTGTGCTCCAACTCCAGTGGCAAATGGCAAGCTTTTCCATATACTAGTTAGTAAGGAGACATTCCAATTGGTGTTTTGAAAGCTGTCCTATATGCCCAAAGAGCATCATCTAGCTTAATCGACCAGTCCTTCCTTGAAGTTCCCACAGTCTTTTCCAGGATTCTTTTGAGTTCCCTATTAGATATTTCAGCTTGCCCACTTGTCTGTGGATGGTATGGTGTGGCTACCTTGTGTTTGACTCCATATTTTAGAAGCAATGCCTCTAATGGTTTGTTGCAGAAGTGGCTTCCTCCATCACTGATGATTGCTCTTGGAACCCCAAAACGGCAAAAAATGTGTTTTCTGAGGAAGTTCATGACTACCTTATTATCATTGGTTGGAGTTGCTATTGCTTCAACCCATTTGGAGACATAGTCTACTGCCACAAGAATGTAATTATTTGAGTATGAGGTGGGAAAGGGTCCCATGAAATCTATCCCCCATACATCAAATAATTCAAGTTCCAGAATGAATTGTTGTGGCATTTCATTTCTTCTTGGCAGGTTCCCCGCTTTCTGGCATTCATGGCAGTGCTTCACTAGTTCCTTTGCATCTTTGAAGATAGTGGGCCAATAAAAACCACAATGCAACACCTTAGCTGCTGTTCTTTCTCCTGCAAAATGTCCTCCATAAGTGGAGCCATGGCAGTCCCATAAGACTTCCCTTCCTTCTTCCTCTAATATGCATCTTCTGAGTATGCCATCCGAACATTTTTTGAACAAGTATGGTTCGTCCCAGATGAAGTATTTGGCATCATTTACCAATTTCTTCCTTTGATGCTTGTTAAATTCCAACGGCAAACTCCCAGTGGCCTTGAAGTTTGCTATGTCTGCAAACCAGGGTGCTTTGTGAATTACCATGAGTTGTTCATCAGGAAAGCACTCATTTATATGTGTGCTTTGTGTGCTTCCTTCTTCACATGGTATCCTTGATAAATGGTCTGCCACCTTGTTCTCTACACCCTTCTTGTCTTTGATTTCAATGTCAAATTCCTGCAACAAAAGAACCCATCTAATAAGTCTTGGTTTGGATTCTTGTTTAGCAAGTAAGTATTTTAAAGCTGAATGATCAGTGAAGACAATGACTTTAGATCCAATGAGATAGGATCTAAATTTGTCAAATGCAAAGACTATTGCCAAGAGTTCTTTTTCAGTGGTTGTGTAATTCCTTTGGTTATCATTCAAGACTTTACTGGCATAATAAATCACATGTACCAAATTGTCTTTCCTTTGTCCTAACACTGCCCCAATAGCAAGGTCTGATGCATCACACATCAGTTCAAAAGGTAAGTTCCAATCAGGTGGGGCAATGATAGGTGCAGAGGAAAGTTTTTGCTTCAAAAGTTCATAGGCTAGCATGCAATTTTTATCAAATACAAAGGGTGTATCAGAGACAAGCAAGTTACTCAAAGGTTTGGCTATTTTAGAAAAGTCTCTAATAAACATTCTGTAAAAGCCAGCGTGTCCCAAAAAACTCCTAACTGCCTTGACATTACTTGGTGGAGGTAGTTTTTCAATAAGTTCCACCTTAGCTCTGTCCACCTCAATGCCTCTATTAGAGATTTTGTGGCCAAGGACTATTCCTTCTGTGACCATGAAATGACACTTTTCCCAGTTTAATACTAGGTTGGTCTCTTGGCATCTCTTAAGCACCAAGGCAAGGTGGTGTAGGCAGCTAGGAAAAGAATCTCCAAACACAGAAAAATCATCCATGAAAACCTCAATAAATTTTTCAATCATGTCCGAAAAGATGGACAACATGCATCTTTGGAAAGTGGCAGGTGCATTGCACAATCCAAAGGGCATGCGTCTATAAGCAAAAACTCCATATGGACAAACAAATAATGTTTTCTCTTGATCTCTTGGATCAACTACTATCTGATTATAGCCTGAGTATCCATCCAGAAAGCAATAGTAAGCATGTCCTGCAAGCCTTTCAAGCATCTGATCCATGAATGGGAGTGGGAAATGATCTTTTCTGGTGGCTTCATTGAGCTTCCTGTAGTCTATGCACATCCTCCACCCAGTGACAGTTCTTGTGGGTATAAGTTCGTTCCTCTCATTTGGCACCACAGTTATGCCACCTTTCTTGGGAACTACATGGATGGGACTAACCCATGGGCTATCAGAAATGGGGTAGATTACCCCTGCCTGCCATAACTTCATGACCTCCTTTTGTACCACTTCTTTCATGATGGGATTCAATCTTCTCTGAGCTTGAAGGGAGGGTCTAGCATCCTCTTCTAACAAGATTTTATGCATGCATATGGATGAACTTATCGCCTTCAAATCAGCTAGGGTCCATCCAATGGCATCTTGATGAGTTTGTAGCACCTTGATCAATTCTTCTTCCTGTTCTTGGCTCAGGGCAGAGCTAATGATAACAGGATGGCTCTCATCACTACCCCAAGTATGTATACTTGAGACTAGGGGGCAATGCTTTGAGCTCAGGTTTTGGTGCTTCCTTCTCTTCTTTCACCCTCTCTGGCATGCTTGGCATGGTTGTTTCAGCAGCCTTGATGTCACTAACTTCAATATCCTTGGTGAACTCCTCCTCTGCCACTTCCTTTGTTGTTTCCTCAAAGGTTTCTTGTACTGCAATGTCCACTACATCCACCCTCATGCATTCCTTTAGTGATTCTGATGGATAGCTCATTGCCTTGAATACGTTAAACACCAATTGCTCATCATGTAGTATAAGAGTGAGTTCACCCTTTTGGACATCTATGATGGCTCCAGCAGTAGCCAGGAAGGGTCTTCCCAGGATTATCGAAGCTTTGGCTTCTTCCTCCATATCTAACACCACAAAATCGGCAGGAAATATAAAATCTCCCACTTTCACCAACAAATCCTCAACTATCCCATGAAGGAATTTAAAAGTTCGATCTGCCAATTGGAGGGCCATTCTTGTTGGTTTGGCTTCCTCAATCTTCATTCTTCTCATCATTGTTAGAGACATCAAATTGATACTGGCCCCTAAGTCACACAAGGCCTTCTCCACCATGACTTCTCCTATGATGCAGGGGATTTGGAAACTGCCTAGATCCTTCAATTTCTAAGGCAATTTGTGTTGAATGATGGCACTGCATTCTTCAGTCAACAACACAGTTTCCTCATTTCTCTAGCTTCTCTTCTTGGTCATTAATTCCTTTAAGAATTTTGCATAGAGTGGCATTTGCTCTATTGCCTCAGCAAATGGAATGTTGATTTGAAGCTTCTTGAAAATCTCCAAGAATCTGGATAATTGGCCATCCTTTTCACTTTTCATCAAACGTTGAGGATATGGTGCTTTGGGTGTATAAGGCTTCAGTACCTCTTTTTCTTTTTCTTTTGTTGCAGACGGTGTAAAAGATTGTCCCTGTTCCTTGTCTCTCACATTCTCCTTTGCTTCATCCTCTGTGGTTTCCTTTGAGATCTCCTTTAGCTTCTTTCCACTTCTGAGGGTTATGGCCTTACATTCTTCCCTTGCAATAGCCTTGGCAGCATGAGAAACGCTTGGCCCAGGGGTTTGCTTAGACAAATACCCAATTTGATTTTCTAGCTTCTGGATGGCAGCTCCTTGGTTTTGCAAGTTAGAATTTACTTCTTCCTTAAAGGCTTTCAATTCGGTTATGTCTTGACCCATGGTTGCAAGCATTCCTTCTATCCTGTTTAATTGATCTTGAAATTGTTGGTTCGGATTAGGTTGGGCAGGTTGATTATTTTGGCCATGATATGGTGGTTGGTAGTAAGTGTTTTGTGTGGCTTGGTATGATCTTTGGTTGGAGTTTTGGTATGTGGAATTGTTATGTTGGTTGGGGTTGTAAGGTTTGTGGTTTTGTGGTTGGGTTTGCTGGTTTCCCCACCCAAAGTTTGGGTGGTTTTCCAGCCTGGGTTGTAAGTGTTGGAATGTGGATCATATGGTTGCCTTTGTTGATTTCCCACATAGTTGGCCTCTTCCCAATCACCTCCTTCAGTGCTTACTTCCTCTTGATCTTGTGTGTGTATTGAAGCCACTTGATTTGTTTTTAATTTCCTGGTGAGCTCTGCTAGTTGCTTGGCAAACACCTTGTTTTGGGCTAGAATTGTATCAACATGGTTCAGCTCCATGACTCCCTTAGTGTTGTGTCTCTCTGAAGCATAGTAGTACTCATTCTCAGCCATTGTCTCAATCACTTCAATGGCTTCTTCCATAGTCTTTTTCCTGTTCAATGAACCTCCTGATGAATGGTCTACAGCCTTCCTTGATTCATAAGAAAGTCCATCATAGAAAATATGCAATTGCACCCAGTCATGGAACATGTCTGGTGGGCATTTCCTTGTCAAATCCTTGAACCTCTCCCATGCCTCGTAGAGAGTTTCACCATCTTGTTGTCTAAAAGTCTGAACCTTAGATCGAAGCCTATTGACCTTTTGTGGGGGGTAGAAACGTGCCAGAAACTTGCTTTCCACCTCATCCCAGGTTGTTAGGCTCCCCTTTGGGAATGATTCCAGCCACTTAGCTGCCTTGTCCCTAAGTGAAAATGGGAACAAGAGCAGTTTATAGGCATCTTCCTGGACTCCATTGGACTTCACAGTGTCACAAATTCTCAGGAATTTTGTGAGATGTTGGTTTGGATCTTCATTAGCACTCCCACCAAATGAACAATGATTCTCCACCAGTGATATTAGCTGTGGTTTGAGTTCAAAATTGTTGGCCTGAATGGGTGGTTTCTGAATGCTGCTACCACAATTCCCAGAGGTTGGGTTTATGTATGAACCAAGAACCCTCCTCTCGGGAATGGCATTGTTTCCATCAGCTCTCTCATGGTTGTGAACTTCTCTATCCATGTTGAGATCTAGAGCTTCCTCAAAATTGTCCTCAGATTCTCCTTCAGATTCTTCTTCTCCCAGTACTCTCTTCCCTCTTGCTTCCCTTCTAAGTTTATGAAGGGTCCTCTCTGGTTCGGTATATGGAGGAGTTGATGTCTCTCCTCTCCTACCTGTCATACAAGAACACAGCACAGGCAACAAACAAGTGAAATACTCTTGGTTAATGGAAGAGTATGGTTAGAGCAGTTGAGGAATTAATTCAAATAGTTAGTGAGTCAGTGAGTTAGTTGCTTGAATTTAAAGGCATAAAGAAAGAAAGCAAGTAACAGAGTGCAGAAATTAAAATTCAACAAGTAACTTGAACTGAATTAACAAAACAAGAAAAATGCTCAATCTAGTTAACTTCCAATTTGAGAATTGTCAATCGAAAACCAATCCCCGGCAACGGCGCCATAAACTTGATGCTACGATTTTAGGAAATTGCACGATCGGCAAAAATTCCTTCCGGCAAGTGCACCGGTTATCGTCAAGTAAAATCTCACAATAGAGTGAGGTCGAATCCCACAAGGATTGGTTGAGTGAGCAATTCGGATTAGAAGTGTGTTCTAGTTGAGCGGAATCAAGATTTAGATGAGAATTGCGGAATGTAAAATTGGCGGGAAACGTAAATGGCAAGAAATTGAAATTGCGGAATCTTAAATTGCATGAATTAAAGAGCGAGAAGCTAAATTATTGAAATTAAAAAAGGGATCGGGGTGATTGCATGAATTTAATTGCAGAATGTAAAGAGAAAATGGTAGATCAGAAATGGGGAATTCATTGGATTTCAGGAGATATTGAGATCTCCGAATCAAAACATTTTTATCCCTTCCTCAACCAATGCGTTCATTAAATTTTGCTTGGCAATCTTATATGATTGGATCCCAATCCCTTGGCTCACCAATTCTCTCTAAAAACAAACAAATTCCCAATCCCTTGGTTTAAATGTTCATAAGAAGAGATGACGCTCGATCACTGATTATACCACACAGTTTCATGAACCACAATTTGGTAGGATTACATGTCACAATATCCATCCAAACCCCAATCCAATTCACTGTGAGAAAGCTTCTCTAGCATGAATCCTCCATTCCTTTCCCAAGGTTCCGAAGGATTCCAATTATGGATAGTTTCTTTCCCAAGACAACTAACCAATGGAATTAGATCGAGAAGCTTGCTAACAAAATTCAAGAGAAAAGATTGAAGAAGAAGATAAAAACTATTATTGATTCATTGAATTACAATAGAGCTCCCTAACCCAATGAAAGGGGGTTTAGTGAGTCATAGCTCTGAATTCAATTACAAAAAGTATGAAAACTAGAAAAAATGATCCAAAAGTTTCTCTCTAACTTAAATTCTATCCTATTTATACACTTTCTAAATTGAGCTTCTGTTGTGTTTCTTGGGCTTTGAGGCCTTTCCCTGATTTCCTTTTGCTTTGGGTTTATGATCCATAATCCTGATGAGGCTGCTGATCCAATTCTGTAACATTCATTGAGCCAACTTAGTGATAATCAAGTAATGACACATGACTCAACAAATTGAAATTCCAGACTCATCAATTCTTCAGGCCCAATCCCATAAACCATGATATTCAATTGGGTTTCATACCAGAGTACGTTTAAGTTAATGTTTGTGCTCAAATGCTAACTTAAACTGCAATATCTTTGGCCCAGAAACCTTTTCAAATAGTGGCGTTTAAGTTGCAGTTTAAGCTTAAACTGCAACTTCAACGCCAGACACTTCCAGTGATGCCTTTTGTGGAAGCACGTTTAAGTTCCAGTTTAAGCTAAACTGGAACTTAAACGTTGGACACTCCTGGAGGTGGTATAACTCAAGCACGTTTAAGCTTCAGTTTAAGGTTAAACTGAAGCTTAAACGTGGAAATGGAAGAAAGCAACCCTGGAGTGTGGAATGGTCGAACACGTTTAAGCTTCAGTTTAAGGTTAAACTGAAGCTTAAACGTGGAAATGAAGAAAGCAACCCTGGAGGAGAATTTTGGTCGAACACGTTTAAGCTCCAGTTTAAGGTTAAACTGGAGCTTAAACGTGGAAATGGCTCCCTGGTGCATTTCTCATTTCTGGCGTTTAACTTCCAGTTTAAGGTTAAACTGGAGGTTAAACGCCACTTTCAGCTTTTCCTCAGCTTTCATGATTTTGGCGTTTAAGCTCCAGTTTAAGCTTAAACTGGAGCTTAAACGCCACTGATAGTTCCCAGCATTATATGGCTTGGCAGTTTAAGTTCCAGTTTAAGCTTAAACTGGAACTTAAACTCCACATGTGATATTCAAGCTTCCTTTATTGATTTTGTTGCTTCCTTGCCTAGCCTCTTCTTCCCTGAAATCATCCAAACAACTGCATCAAAGTCTTGCAAAATTTCATGAGAAATCTTCCATTCATAGCATTCAAGTAATATAACTAAAAACTCATGGAATTTGCATCAAAATCACACTGTTTGGATGGTTCATTGCTTTGTTATTCATTTAACCATTCTTGGTTACTTTAAGCTCAAGAAAATGCATAAAACAACTAAAACTAACAGAAAATTGCTAGTGAAACTAGCCTAAGATGCCTTGGCATCAGAAGGGCCCAAATAGAGGAACACGCCCCAAATCCTAAGGCAGCCCAAGCCTACAGAGGGAAGGGCGGTTCCCTTGAAGATAAGATGACCTCACTTAAAGATAAAGATAAGATAAGATAACTAACTTATCTTATCCACAGAAGGTCACTCCTCACCATTATAAATACACTGGAGCACCCAGGTATAACTCATACTCTGATTCTACTTAATACCTGTTTAATACCCTTGCTAACTTAAGCATCGGAGTCCCTTGCAGGTACCCCCACCCTTCGGTGACAAGGGATCAACAGCATTCTCAATTCCACATGTCGGACACACCAGCTCCGACCGCTATACACCTGCCGGACACGTCGGCTCCGACCAGCACAGAAGATCTCGTCTGAGATCGACCTACAGTTTCAGGTAACCCTTGGAACATTGGCGCCGTTGCCGGGGAACCTGGAAGTCATCCCATCACCATGGCGGACGACCATGACAACGACCACGATTCAGGTTTGGAAGATAGAACGCCGCACAAGAACGTGGATGCTATACTCAAAGATACTCCAGAGCCCAACGGGGACAAAAATTCATCAAATCCAGGGGTGATAGAGGCACTTCAAGATCGATTAAAGCAACTTGAGAAAGAGGCCCAACATCAACGCGAAAAAGAAGAGGATATACATTGGCAGATAAGGCGACGCCGAGAATTAGAAGATAGGCTTCTAAAACTCGAAGCCGATCTCAAAACTAAAGCTCCTCGATCCACTCCAGAGGACAGCCCTTGCAAGGATCAAGATCCATTCACCAGGGAAATTATGAAGACCAAAATCCCAAAGGACTTCAAACTTCCGGATATGACTCTGTATGACGGTACCTTGGACCCCAACCATCATCTCAGCAATTTAAGAAGTAGAATGTACCTTACTGATGCCTCGGATGCAGTTCGCTGCAAAGCCTTTCCAGCAACTCTTACCAAAACAGCCATTAGATGGTTCGACAACCTACCTCCAAAGTCCATCTCGAGCTTTGACGACCTGGCCAAAAGGTTCCTGGCCAGATTTTCCATACAAAAAGACAAGGCTAAACACGCACCCAGCCTACTAGGAATCAAGCAAGGAGATCGGGAGAGTCTTCGTAACTACATGGAAAGATTCAACAAAACATGCATGGACATACAAAGTCTACCAACAGAAGCTGCCATTATGGGCCTCATAAATGGCCTATGAGAAGGACCGTTTAGCCAATCTATATCAAAGAAGTACCCTGCATCCCTGGACGAAGTACAAGAACGGGCGCAGAAGTACATCAACATGGAGGAGAATTCTCGACTTGGGGAAGCCTCGAGGTTCGGTTCTGCCTACCAAGATAAAGATAAAGAATCCAAGAAAAAGGAAGATCGCTTCGGGGAGAAAATAAAAAAATATCATAACTACACCCCTCTCAGGGTATCCTTGGTAGATGTTTACAAATAAGTCTGCCATACGGAAAAAATACCCCCAGCTCGGCCACTCAAAGGCAAAAGAGGAGGAGGGAATCGGAACGAATAATGTGAATATCATCGAATTCGAGGACATTCCACCAACGAATGCTTTGACCAGAAAAATGTCATAGAAAAATTAGTAAGAGAAGGAAAACTAGATCGGTTTTTGGCCAACCGGGACGAAGAGCTAAGAAAAAGAAGAAGGGATGAAGATGTCGGACGGTCTGAACGATCACCTCGCACACCAGAGAGACATGTCCACGTGATACACGGCGGCTTTGCGGGAGGAGGAATCTCCAAATCATCCCGCAAGCGACACCTCAAAGAAGTATACCATGTCGAAGGAAAGAAGGAGGCGCCAGACATCCCAGCAATCACGTTTACCAAAGAAGATGCATCTGGAATCATCTTGGACACGACGACCCCATGGTCATCACTATCATACTGGCAAACGCCAACCTCCACCGTACATTAATTGACCAAGGAAGCTCCGCCGACATCTTATTCAAAACTGCCTTTGAGAAGCTCGGCTTAGAAGAAAAAGAGCTAAGAGCATATCCGAACAGCCTGTTCGGGCTTGGGGATACCCCAGTACAACCACTGGGATACGTATCGCTACATACAACCTTTGGAAAGGGGAACCAGTCCAGAACACTTAAGATAGACTACATCGTGGTCGACGTAAGCTCAGCATACAATGCCTTAATAGGTCGAACGATGTTAAACCAACACGGCGCAATAGTTTCAACTCCACATCTATGTATGAAATTCCCAACTGCAGAAGGGATAGCTACAATAAAAGCACATCAAAAGATGGCGCGTTGTTGTTATAACGAAAGTCTAAACCTCAGAGGCGAAGGAGGAGAGTTCCACACAATCGAACTTGGCGGAGTTCATAGACAAGGAGAACTCCATCCACAGCTAGAAGGTGAAAGAGAAAGTTCAGATCGGAGACGATGAGCGGATATTTTATACTCTTTTTGGGGGTAATTTCATGTAGATTTTAGCATTTTTTATTAGTTTTTAATATAATTTTATTATTTTTTAAGAAAAAATTATATTTTTGGACTTTACTATGTGTTTGTGTGTTTTTCTGTGATTTCAGATATTTTCTGGCTGAAATTGAGGGAGCTGAGCAAAAATCTGATTTAGGCTGAAAAAGGACTGCTGATGCTGTTGGATTCTGACCTCCCTGCACTCGGAATGGTATTTTTGGAGCTACAGGAGTCCAATTGGCGCGCTCTCAATTGGGTTGGAAAGTAGACATCCAGGGCTTTTCAGCAATATATAATAGTCCATATTTTGCGCGAAGATAGACGATGTAAAGTGGCGTTTAACGCCAGTTCCATGTTGCAGTCTGGCGTCCAGCGCCAGAAACACGTCACGAACCAGAGTTGAACGCCAGAAACACGTTACAACTTGGCGTTCAACTCTAAAAACAGCCCAGGCACGTGAGAAGCTTAAGTCTCAGCCCCAGCACACACCAAGTAGGCCCCAGAAGTGGATTTCTGCACTATCCATCTTAGTTTACTCATTCTCTGTAAACCTAGGTTACTAGTTTAGTATTTAAACAACTTTCAGAGACTTATTTTGTATCTCATGACACTTTTAGATCTGAATTTTGTACCTTTTGGCAGCACGAGTCTCTAAACCCCATTGTTGGGGGTGAGGAACTCTACAGCGTCTCGATGAATTAATGCAATTATTTCTGTTTCCTATTCAAATATGCTTGTTCCTATCTAAGATGTTCATTTGCACTTCACTATGTAGGAGGTGATGATCCATGACACTCATCACCTTCCTCACCCCATGAACGTGTACCTGACAACCACTTTCGTTCTACATCAGATTGAATGAGTATCTCTTAGATTCCTTAATCAGAATCCTCGTGGTATAAGCTGGAATTGATGGCGGCATTCATGAAAATCCAGAAAGTCTAAACATTGTCTGTGGTATTCCGAGTAGGATTCTGGGATTGGATGACTGTGACGAGCTTCAAACTCGCGAGTGTTGGGTGTGATGACAAACGCAAAAGAATCAATGGATTCTATTCCGACATGATCGAGAACCAACAGCTGATTAGCCGTGTTGTGACAGAGCATTTGGACCGTTTTCACTGAGAGGATAGGAAGTAGCCATTGGCAACGGTGACCCCCTACATATAGCTTGTCATGGAAGGAGCCTTGCAAATTCTGAAAGTAAGAAAGCAGTATGTTGCAGAGATTCAGAGGACAAAACATCTCCAAAACTCCAACATATTCTCCATTATTAAGTAACAATTATTTATTTTATGCTCTTTTATTTTTCGTAATTCAAACTGATAATTATAATTGATATCCTGACTAAGAATAATAAAATAACCATATCTTGCTTCAAGCCAACAATCTCCGTGGGATTCGACCCTTACTCACGTAAGGTATTACTTGGACGACCCAGTGCACTTGCTGGTTAGTTGTGCGAGGTTGTAAGAAATCTTGATTTTGATATTGGCATTACAATTTCGTGCACCAAGTTTTTGGCGCCGTTGCTGGGCATTGTTTGAGTTTGAACAACTAAGGTTCATTTTGTTGCTTGGATTAGGAATAATTTATTTTTGTTGCTATAAAGTCATTAAATTCTGAGTCCTTTATTCCCTTTTCAAAAATTTTTCAAAAATATTATTTTTCTTTATCAATTTTTAATTTTTTTCGTGAGTTTAGTGTGTTGTTCTAAGTTTGGTGTCAATTGCATATTTTATATTTTCCTTTTAAATTTTTGAATTTGTGTTCTTTGATCTTTAAGCTGTTTTTGTTTATTTTTCTTGTTTGATTTTTAGTTTTTCTTGTTTTGTGCCTTTTCTTGTTTTTCTTGTTCTTTTCCAAAGCATTAGTCTTCTAAAAGGAATAATATAAATATACCTCTTCAAAACAAGTGTCACCTTTACTGCCCAATTGGCTAGAGCGTTGGTCTATGTTCTTGGTAATTGGATATCTTCTTTTTAAAATCTTTTTCAAAAATAATTTTTCTTTGATTGAATCTTGTGCCAAACTTTAAGTTTGGTGTTTTGTTGTTAATCTTTTTATAATTTTCAAAAATTTTATTGATGTTTTCTAAAAATTTTAAGTTTGGTGTTCTTTCTTTTGTTCTTGTTATTCTTATGAATCTTCAAGGTGTTCTTGAGTCTTCTTTATGTTTTGATCTTAAAATTTTTAAGTTTGGTGTTCCTTGGTGTTTTCCCTCCAAAATTTTCGAAAACAAGGAGCATTAGATCTAAAAATTTTAAGTCTTGTGTCTTTTATGTGTTTTTCTCTTTCATCATAAAATTCAAAATTCAAAAAAAATATCTTTTCTAACTATTTTTAAGCTACTTTTTCGAAATTTTTTTAATAAAAATTCAGATTTCAATTTCAAAATTTTTTAAATCTTATCCTCTTAAGATTTTTTAAAAAAAATAAATATAATAATAATAATATTTTGTTATCTTTTTCAAAAATATCCTAACCACTTTCTCTCTCTCCTCAATTTTTTTCGAAAATCTTCACAAAACATTTTCAAATTTTTTATTTTTATTTTTATTTTGTTTTTATTTTATCTTACTTTATTTTACTTTATTATTTCGAAAATAAATTCTTATATATAATAAAATAAATAATATCTACATCCATATCATCTCCCTTGCTCCATCATGGAACTAAGTGGAAATGAACAGTCCAGAAGGACTCTGGGGTCATATGCTAACCCCACTACTGCTTCATATGGGAGTAGTATCTGTATACCCTCCATCGGAGTCAGTAGTTTTGAGCTGAATCTTCAGCTCATCATCATGGTGCAGCAAAGTTGCCAGTATTCCGGTCTTCCACAGGGAGAACCTACAGAGTTTCTAGCACAATTTTTACAAATTGCTGACATAGTACATGATAAGGAAGTAGATCAGGATATCTACAGATTATTACTGTTTCCATTCGCTGTAAAAGGTCAAGCTAAGAGGTGGTTAAATAACCAACCTAAGGATAGCATAAAGACATGAAAACAGTTGTCAGAAAAATTCCTGAATCACTATTTTCCTCCGAAACGGATGACACAGCTAAGGCTGAGCATCCAAGGCTTCAAACAAGGAGATAATGAATCTCTTTATGATGCTTGGGAGAGATACAGAGAGATGCTAAGAAAATGTCCCTCTGAAATGTTTTCAGAGTGGGTGCAGTTAGACATCTTTTATTATGGGCTTTCAAAGAGAGCTCATATTTCTCTAGACCACTCAGCTGGTGGATCTATAAATATGAAAAAAACAATTGAAGAAGCTCAAGAGCTTATTGATACAGTTGCCAGAAATTAGCATCTGTACCTAAGCATTTAATCTTCCATGAAAGAAGAAGCTAAAACAATGACTGCTGAACTCAGTCCTGCAGAACAAGCTACGGAATTCAATCAGAAATTAGACTTTCTAACAAAATAGTTAGCCGAATTCAAGGAGATATTACAAGAAACAAGAATGGCTAATATGAATATGAAAGTACAGTTGAAGCAAACAGAATAGCAGCTATCAAAACAAATAACAGAAGAGTGCCAAGCAGTTCAATTAAGAAGTAGGAAAACATTAAAAACATCACTTCAAAGATAGTAGGAAGCCAAGAAATGAGCAAACTACCCAAAATCCCTCTGAGGACATTAAGAGCCCAGAGAGGAATAATTCTGGCATTCAAACGCCAGAAAATGGGTGGGAAGCTGGCGCTGAACGCCCAAACCATGTTCAGTCCTAGCGTTCAACGCCAGAAACAAGCAAGGAATTGGCGTTGAACGCCCAAAGGAAGCATAGTTCTGGCGTTCAGACGCCAGAAATAGGTGAGGAGTTGGCGTCTAACGGCACTCCAGCTTCCACCCCTGGCATTCAAATGCCAGTGGGGGATCAGACATATACAAGTGCTGATAATAACCCTTCTAAGAAGGTTTCTCAACCTACATCTGTAGGCAATAAACCTGCAGTAACTAAGGTTGAGAAATACAAAGCCAAAATGCTTTATCTTCAGAAACTCCGCCAAGCGGAACAGGATAAGCAATTTGCCCGCTTTGCAGACTATCTCAGGACTCTTGAAATAAAGATTCCATTTGCAGAGGCACTTGAGCAAATACCATCTTATGCTAAGTTCATGAAAGAGATCTTAAGTCATAAGAAGGATTGGAGGGAAACTGAAAAAGTTTACCTCACTGAAGAATGCAGTGCAGTCATTTTGAAAAGCTTACCTGAAAAGCTTAAAGATCCAGGAAGCTTTATGATACCATGCACATTAGAGGGTACTTGTACCAAGCAAGCTTTATGTGATCTTGGGGCAAGTATCAACCTAATACCTGCATCTATTATCACAAAGCTTGGTTTGACTAAAGAAGTCAAACCAACCCGGATATGTCTCCAACTTGCTGATGGCTCCATTAAATACCCATCAGGCATGATTGAAGACATGATTGTCAAGGTTGGGCCAATTGCCTTTCCTACTGACTTTGTGGTGCTGGAAATGGAGGAGCACAAGAGTGCAACTCTCATTCTAGGAAGACCTTTCCTAGCAACTGGCCAAACCCTTATTGATGTTCAAAAAGGGGAAGTAACCCTGAGAGTCAATGAGGAGGAGTTCAAGTTGAATGTTGTCAAAGCTATGCAGCATCCAGACACTCCAAATGACTACATGAGTGTTGATATTATTGACTCTCTGGTAAAAGAAGTCAATATGACTGAGAGTCTCGAATCAAAGCTAGGGGATATCTTTAAAGATGTTCAGCCTGATCTGGAGGAATTAGAGAGAATGATAGAACCTCTGAAAATCCCTTAGGAAGAGGAGAAACCTCCTAAATTCGAGCTCAAACTATTACCACCATCCCTGAAATATGCATTTCTGGGAGAAGGTGATACCTTTCCTGTAATCATAAGCTCTACCTTAGAGCCATAGGAAGAGGAAGCACTAATTCAAGTGCTAAGGACACACAAGGCAGCTCTTGGGTGGTCCATCAGTGATCTTAAGGGCATTAGCCCAGCCAGATGCATGCACAATATTCTATTGGAAGGTGACGCCAAGCCAGTGGTTCAACCACAAAGGTGGCTGAATCCAGCCATGAAGGATGTGGTGCAGAAAAAGGTCACTAAATTACTAGAGGCTAGGATCATTTATCCTATTTCTGATAGCCCCTGGGTGAGCCCTGTCCAAGTCGTCCCTAAGAAGGGTGGCATGACAGTAGTTCATAATGAAAAAAATGAACTGGTTCCTACAAGAACAGTTATTGGGTGGCGTATGTGTATTGATTATAGAAGGCTCAATACAGCTACCAGAAAGGATCATTTTCCTTTACCATTCATAGACCAGATGCTAGAAAGACTAGCGGGTCATGAATACTACTTCTTCCTGGATGGATATTCAGGTTATAATCAAATTGCAGTAGATCTCCAAGATCAATAAAAAATGGCATTCACATGTCCATCTGGAGTATTTGCATACAGAAGGATGCCATTTGGCCTGTGCAATGCACCTGCAACCTTTCAAAGATACATGCTCTCAATTTTCTCTGATATGGTGGAAAAATTTCTGGAAGTCTTCATGGATGACTTTTCAGTATTTGGAGACTCATTCAGCTCCTGTCTTGACCATCTAGCACTTGTTCTAAAGAGGTGCCAAGAGACTAACCTAGTTTTAAACTGAGAGAAATGTCAATTTATGGTGACTGAAGGAATTGTCCTTGGGCACAAAATCTCGAACAGGGGAATAGAGGTGGATCAAGCTAAGGTAGAGGTAATTGAAAAATTACCACCACCAGCCAATGTTAAGGCAATCAGAAGCTTTCTGGGGCATGCAGGATTCTATAGGAGGTTTATAAAGGATTTTTCAAAAATCGCCAAACCTCTAAGTAATCTGCTAGCTCTTGACACGCCATTTATCTTTGATAAGGAGTGTCTACAGGCGTTTGAGACTCTGAAAGCTAAGCTGGTCACAGCACCAGTCATCTCTGCACCAGACTGGACATTACCTTTTGAATTGATGTGTTATGCCAGTGACCATTCCATTGGTGCAGTGTTGGGACAAAGGCATGACAAGCTTCTGCACGTCATTAACTATGCCAGTCGTGTTTTAAATGACCCACAGAAGAACTACACAACCACAGAAAAAGAGCTACTTACAGTAGTTTATGCCATTGACAAGTTCAGATCCTATTTAGTAGGATCAAAAGTGATTGTGTACACTGACCATGCTGCTCTTAAATACCTACTCACAAAGCAGGATTCAAAACCCAGACTCATAAGATGGGTGTTGCTTCTGCAAGATTTTGATATAGAAATAAGAGACAGAAAAGGGACAGAGAATCAAGTAGCAGATCACCTGTCCCGAATAGAACCAGTAGAAGGGGCGTCCCTCCCTCTTACTGAGATCCCTGAAAACTTTCCGGATGAGCAACTCTTTGCCATCCAGGAAGTGCCATGATTTGCAGACATTGCAAACTATAAGACAGTGAGATTCATACCCAAAGAATACAGTAGGCAGCAATCAAAGAAGCTGATCACGGATGCAAAGTATTATCTTTGGGATGAGCCGTATCTCTTCAAGAGATGTGCAGACGGAGTAATCCGTAGATGTGTGCCTAAAGAAGAAGCGCAGAAGATCCTATGGCATTGCCATGGATCACAATATGGAGGACATTTTGGAAGTGAGCGAACAGCCACAAGAGTCCTCCAATGTGGCTTCTACTGGCCTACTCTCTATAAAGATTCCCGAGTGTTTGTACTTAATTGTGACAGTTGCTAAAGATCTAGTAATCTGCCTCACAGTTATGCCATGCCTCAACAAGGGATCTTGGAAATTGAGTTGTTTGATGTATGGGGTATTGACTTCATGGGGCCTTTCCCACCATTATACTCAAACACTTATATTCTGGTGGCAGTGGATTATGTATCCAAATGGGTGGAAGCTATTGCAACACCCACTAATGACACTAAGACAATGTTAAAATTCCTCCAAAAATACATCTTCAGCAGATTTGGCACCCCTAGAGTACTAATCAGTGATAGGAGCACTCATTTCTATAATAAACAGCTTTACTCTGCTTTGGTTCGTTATGGAGTTAGCCACAGGGTAGCCACTCCATATCATCCACAGACAAATGGGTAAGCTGAAGTCTCTAACAGAGAACTTAAAAGAATCCTAGAATGGACTGTAATTAACCGTAGAAGGGATTGGGCAAGAAGCTTGGATGATGCTCTGTGGGCATACAGAACAGCATTCAAAACCCCTATAGGGACCTCCCCATACCTGCTTGTGTATGGAAAGGCATGCCACTTACCAGTGGAACTGGAACATAAGACCTACTGGGCGACCATATTCCTAAACCTTGATGCCAAGTTAGCTGGAGAAAAGCGTTTGCTCCAGTTAAATGAGCTAGAGGAATTTAGACTCAATGCTTTCGAAAATGCAAAAATTTACAAAGAGAAAGCAAAAAGATGGTATGATAAGAAACTGTCATCCAGAGTCTTTGAGCCTGGACAGAAAGTTCTGCTATTTAATTCTAGGCTCAGATTATTCCCCGGGAAATTGAAATCCCGGTGGAGAGGACCATATGTGATTACAAGTGTGTCACCATATGGATACGTAGAGCTTCAGGATAATGATTTTAACAAAAAGTTTATTGTTAATGGACAGAGAGTTAAACATTATCTTGAAAGCAATTTTGAGCTAGAATGCTCAAAACTGGGGCTTGATTAAAGCTCAGTAATAGTCCAGCTAAAGACAATAAAGAAGCGCTTACTGGGAGGCAACCCAGTCAGTTATAAAGTTTATTTATTAATTAATTAATTTTTGCAGGTATATCTCAGTTATCTTCAAGGTAGAATAGCAATTGCTTGAGTTCACAGAGTTACGGGGGAATTTGGAAGCTCACTAGCTTGAAAAAGCCAGTAAGAAATATTTTGGGCATTGAACGCCCAAAAGAAGCATCCACTGGGCGTTCAACGCCGGTAAGGATAGCCATCTGGGCGTTAAACGCCAGAAAGAAGCATCTTCTGGGCGTTGAACGCCAGAAAGAAGCTCCTTCTGGGCGTTTAATGCCAAAATTACAACGTCATGGGCGTTCAGAAAAATGCCGAGTGACAAAGGACTTCCTACAGCTGGGCGTTGAACGCCCAGGAGAAGCAGCAATTGGGCGTTAAACGCCCAAAACATGCAGTTAAGAGTGTGCTTAAGAACTCTGGACACCTCTAATTGGGGACTTTAGCAAAGTTAAGTCACAATCTGAAAAGGTTCACCCAATTATGTGTCTGTGGCATTTATGTATCCAGTGGTAATACTGGAAAACAAAGTGCTTAGGGCCACGGCCAAGACTCATAAAGTAACTGTGTTCAAGAATCAACATACTACACTAGGAGAATCAATAATACTATCTGAACTCTGAGTTCCTATGGATGCCAATCATTCTGAATTTCAAAGGATAAAGTGAGATGCCAAAACTGTTCGGAAGTCAAAAAGCTACTAGCCCCGCTCATCTAAATAAGAATCTGAGCTCCACTTAAAACTCTGAAATATTATTGCTTCTTAATTTCTTTTCATCCTATTTTATTTATCTAGTTGCTTGAGGACAAGCAACAGTTTAAGTTTGGTGTTGTGATGAGCGGATATTTTATACGCTTTTGGGGGTAATTTCATGTAGATTTTAGCATGTTTTTATTAGTTTTTAATAGAATTTTATTAGTTTTTAAGCAAAAATCATATTTCTGGACTTTACTATGAGTTTGTGTATTTTTCTGTGATTTCAGGTATTTTCTAACTGAAATTGAGGGAGCTGAGCAAAAATCTGATTTAGGCTGAAAAAGAACTGCTGATGCTGTTGGATTCTGACCTCCCTACACTCGGAATGGATTTTTTTGAGCTACAGGAGTCCAATTGGCACACTCTCAATTGGGTTAGAAAGTCGGCATCCAGGGCTTTCCAGCAATATATAATAGTCCATATTTTGCGCGAAGATAGACGATGTAAACTGGCGTTTAACGCCAGTTCCATGTTGTAGTCTGGCGTCCAGCACCAGAAACACGTCACGAACCAGAGTTGAACGTCAGAAACACGTTACAACTCGGCGTTCAACTCCAGAAACAGCCCAGGTACGTGAGAAGCTTAAGTCTCAGCCCCAGCACACACCAAGTGGGCCCCAGAAGTGGATTTCTGCACTATCCATCTTAGTTTACTCATTCTCTGTAAACCTAGGTTACTAGTTTAGTATTTAAACAACTTTCAGAAACTTATTTTGTATCTCATGACATTTTTAGATCTGAAATTTGTACCTTTTGGCAGCATGAGTCTCTAAACCCCATTGTTGGGGGTGAGGAGCTCTGCAGCGTCTCGATGAATTAATGCAATTATTTCTGTTTCCCATTCAAATATGCTTGTTCCTATCTAAGATGTTCATTCGCGCTTCACTATGAAGGAGGTGATGATCCATGACACTCATCACCTTCCTCACCCCATGAACGTGTGCCTGACAACCACTTTCATTCTACATCAGATTGAATGAGTATCTCTTAGATTCCTTAATCAAAATCTTCGTGGTATAAGCTGGAATTGATGGCGGCATTCATGAGAATCCGGAAAGTCTAAACCTTGTCTGTGGTATTCCGAGTAGGATTCTGGGATTGGATGACTGTGACGAGCTTCAAACTCGCGAGTGTTGGGTGTGATGACAAATGCAAAAGAATGAATGGATTCTATTCCGACATGATCGAGAACCAATAGCTGATTAGTTGTGTTGTGACAGAGCATTTGGACCATTTTCACTGAGAGGATGGGAAGTACCCATTGACAACGGTGACACCCTACATATAGCTTGCCATGGAAGGAGCCTTGCAAATTCTGAAAGTAAGAAAGCAGTATGTTGCAGAGATTCTGAGGACAAAGCATCTCCAAAACTCCAACATATTCTCCATTATTAAGTAACAATTATTTATTTTATGCTCTTTTATTTTTCATAATTCAAACTGATAATTATAATTGATATCCTAACTAAGAATTATAAAATAACCATAGCTTGCTTCAAGCCAACAATCTCCGTGGGATTCGACCCTTACTCACGTAAGGTATTACTTGGACAACCCAGTGCACTTGCTGATTAGTTGTGCGAGGTTGTAAGAAATCTTGATTTTGATATTGGCATTACAATTTCGTGCACCAGAGACACCTCGGATAAGACAACTAATATTGGCACGATCCTGAAAGGAGACACAAAGGAATCACTCATACAGTTCCTACGAGATAATGTTGATCTCTTCGCATGGAAAGCCGCCGACATGCCAGGCATAGATCCCGAACTGATGAGCCACAAGTTGGCAGTCTATCTGGGATCCCGACCGGTACAACAAAGACGAAGAAAACTCGGGCCAGAACAGTCTCAGGCTGTAGCAGAACAGGTGCAAGCACTACTAGAGGCAGGGTTTATAAGAGAAGTTAAGTACCCATTATGGCTAGCAAACGTCGTCTTGGTGAGAAAGTCAAATAGGAAGTGGCAAATGTGCACCGACTACACCGACCTCAACAAAGCCTGCCCAAAAGACCCTTATCCACTACCAAGCATCGACGCTCTAGTAGATGCCTCATCGGGATATAAGTATCTCTCGTTTATGGATGCATACTCGGGGTACAACCAGATTCCAATGTATCCACCAGATCAAGCAAAAACCTCGTTTCTAACACCCAAAGCAAACTATTGTTACATCGTAATACCTTTCGGCCTTAAGAACGCGTGAGCTACTTATCAAAGGCTAATGAATAAGGTCTTCTCAGACTACATCAGAAAAATCATGGAAGTCTACGTGGATGACATGTTGATAAAGACACAAAGTGAAGAAACATTACTGTCCGACTTGGTTCAAGTATTCGACACCATACGGAAGCATGGCATGCGACTTAACCCGGCTAAATGCACCTTCGCAGTGAAAGCCGGTAAGTTCTTGGGCTTTATGCTCACACAAAGAGGAATCGAGGCAAATCCAGATAAATGCCAGGCCATACTCAACATGAAGAGCCCAACCTGTGTTAAAGAGGTACAACAACTCAATGGGAGACTGGCAGCCTTATCCAGATTCCTAGCAGGGTCAGCGATAAGATCCCTCCCTTTCTACGCTACTTTAAGGAAGGGAAAGAACTTTGAGTGGACAATGGAATGTGAACAAGCCTTCCAAGACTTCAAAGAATTCTTGGGACGGCCACCTATCCTATCTCGCCCACGAGAAGGGGAACCACTCATATTGTACCTCGCAGTAGGAAGTCGAGCAATAGCCTCAGCACTAATTAGAGAAGACCAGGGTGGGCAACAACCTGTCTACTTCATTAGTAAAGCACTGCAGGGGTCAAAGCTGAACTACCAGAAAATAGAGAAGTTTGCCTACGCTCTCATACTCACATCCCGACGATTTCGCTCGTACTTCCAAGCGCATACCATTAAGGTTCGGACCAACCAGCCCATAAAGGGGATATTGCAGAAAATAGATCTAGCAGGAAGAATCCTACAATAGGCAATCGAGTTGTCCAAGTTCGACCTCCAATACGAAGCGCGGACAGCCATCAAATCACAATACCTAGCCGACTTCATTGCAGAATTCACAGACACCCCAGAGATCCCCATAGAGTGGAATATATACATGGACGGTTCCTCGAATAAAGTCGGAAGTGGTGCAGGTGTAATAATCGAAAGCAACCAAGGAACCCAACTTTAGCTTTCCCTCAAATTCGGATTCCCGACCTCAAACAACCAGGCAGAATACGAAGCATTATTAGCTGGCTTGAAGCTGGCTAGAGAAGTTGGATCTCAGAAACTCAACATCTATAGCGACTCATAAGTCGTTACCTCACAAATAATAGGGAGCTACCAAGCCAAAGATCCTACTATGAAAAAATATTTGGATAAAACCAAGGAACAGCTCGGACAACTCGGGGAATATAGGATCTGCCACATAACCCACGAGCAGAACGTCCGAGCTGACGCACTCTCAAAACTAGCCAGCACCAAACCAGGGGGCAACAATAGAAGCCTCATCCAGGAAGTACTGCAGAACCCATCAATATTGGAAGAAGAAAAAGTCCTAGCCATAACAGGTCGGGATCAAGGGTGGATGACCCCCATAATTAATTACCTCAAAACAGAAACTCTCCTTACAGATGAAAAAGAGGCAAAGAGGTTAAAAAGAGAGGCACAGTACTACGCTATCATAAACAACACACTATACAAAAGAGGGATCTCAATACCATTGTTAAAGTGCGTACCGACTTCCAACACAAAGGAAGTCTTGGAGGAAGTACACAGCGGCATTTGTGGCAATCATCTTGGAGCGCAAGCTCTCACCAAAAAGGTACTCCGGGCGGGATTCTATTGGCCAACTCTACAAAGGGAAGCTACAAAATTTGTAAAGACATGTCCACCATGTCAGAAGCATGCCAACTTTCACATCGTCCCGCCGGAAAAACTCATCAGCGTGACCTCACCCTGGCCATTTGCAAAATGGGGACTCGATCTTCTCGGACCCTTTCCACAGGGATCGGGACAAGTAAAATTCTTCATAGTAGGGGTAGACTATTTCACGAAATGGATCGAGGCAGAACCCCTAGCCAACGCCACTACTCAAAGAAGCCGAAAATTCCTATATAGGAACATCGTTACAAGGTTTGGGGTCCCATACTCCATCACCACAAACAATGACACCCAATTCACAAATGCAGGTTTCAGAAAACTAGTGGCCGACATGAATATAAAACACCAGTTCACCTCCGTAGAGCATCCCCAAGCCAATGGACAAGCCGAAGCGGCCAACAAAGTCATATTGGCTGGGCTGAAACGGAGACTGCAAGAAGCAAAGGGGGCTTGGGCCGAGGAACTTCCACAAGTCCTATGGACGTATCGAACAACCCCCTATTCTACTATGAACGAATCACCATTTTGATTAGCATACGGAGTGGAGGCAATGATTCCAATAGAAGTTGAGGAAGGGTCTCCCCGAGTAGTCCACTACAATGAACAAACCAATTCTCAACTTCAAAGAGAAGAGCTCGACCTACTTCCAAAAATCCAAGAAAAAGCTCGGATCAGAGAAGAAGCACTAAAGCGGCGAATGGCTTCCAGGTATAATCAAAAGGTAGTGCCAAGAGGTTTCGCTAAGAATGATCTCATCTTAATCCGAAATGATATTGGAACAACTCGACCCGGAGAAGGAAAGCTGGCAGCCAACTGGAAAGGACCCTACCGAGTCACAGAAGTACTTGGGAAGGGCTACTACAGACTGTCCGAACTCTAGGGACGAGAACTCCCCAGATCATGGCATGCCTGTAACCTAAGAATGTACTATAGTTAGGAAAGGTAAAAGATCTCATCACAAGATGCACTCTTTTTCCTGAAAAGGTTTTTTAATGAGGCGTCAAGATTGAGATTTAATCCGACTTAAGGGTATGAAAAACTCCCGCCTGTATATATTTGCACTTTCTTTAAATAAAATACATTTTAGATATTCTACAAATTCCCAAGACGCATTAATCTGAAGCATTCATCATCCGATTATAAAGCAACGGATCGAACAAAAAGTGAAGAACAGATTCACTGTACGATCTCGATAGGAATGATCAACCGACAAAGATGAAAACGCGATTCACCTAAAGGTCGATTAAACCAGGACAGAAACCACCATTTATAAATCGGCAAAGATGAACACAGAATAATGCAAGAAGTTATCGAAAGTGATCCCAAAAAGAACCTGACGAGGTCTTATGGATTGCTATATAATAACTTAAAAAGACTGGCCGACACTAAAAAGTCGGACCAAGTCAACCCAAGTTATCAGCAAATTGTAACGACCCAATATCTTGTACGTCATGATCATACTAGAAACTGAGCGCTACCAACTTGTCTTCCTAATTATTATCTATTATTTATCATATGAGCCTGATTCGTTGTTAAAAACGTAGTTAATTTGAGAGGTACTTTTTTTTTTTTGAAAACATTTGGATTAATAAACAGAATCATTCATAAGCAATTCACAAATAATAATAGATGAAATAGTTATAAACAACCACACATAAATACATCTCAAGCAGTTGATAACATTCCGTGATCCAGCTTTATTAGAACATAGACCGTTAGTTAAAACACCCCTAGATATAGCTAAATAATAACTATATACATATATATACATACAACATCCTAGGCCCTGACCTGTTCAAGAAGTCCCTAAGCTGGCGCCCAGGCTAGCCTAGACTCTATACTCACCTAGTCCCTCTAACCTACTAAAGCGAGGGAAAATACGTTCTAGGTCTTCTAAACTCAAGTCAGGTGGAACGTCATCAAAAGGTGGAAGGTTGTATACTACTCCTCTGCACGATCATATGACATCAAAGAGCATCTCTCAAGTACATCATCGAGTGGCCACATAACAGCAACATCGTACGAAGGTGTTAGGCTAAAGTTTGTAGATAAGCGGGGTGCAGACGTTGGCTGGCCTCATCGTATATACATATGAACAGAGAACGGAATTCACCCTAGACTCAGAAGACTACCTAGAGCAGTATCCTCTTTACGAACAGTCATCAGCGAACTACGGAAGGGTACTCATGCTTCCATCTGGAGGGGGAAGGGAGAGAGAAGGGGTAAGAACTGGGGAGTTCTTAGTAGGGTCGGGGTTATTAGTTAAGTTCATTAATTCTATGTTGTTTGGCAGATGAATAACAGAATATAGATGAGCAGTAAACAGAAGATAGATAAATTAAAAAAATAGAGACAACAGAAAGCAGGACACAAACAAAAGAATACAAGAAAATACAACACAAATACAAAGAATAGAATACAAACAAACAAAGCATACATTTACTCAACAATCATGACAGAGGAAATGCACAACCAAGTATGATGCATGTCTGTCCTATGCAGGCCATGAGCTCACGTGTCGGTTTACACCCTGCATCCCGACATTACCTGGGAACAAGTCCCAGATATGGCTTCCCTTTGTGTCCTTAGTGCATATGTGTCGGTGGTGAGAATACCACTCCTTCGTGACTACCGGCAGTCGGCGCAAAGCCCGACCCCATAATATACGCACAAGGGGAAACAGTGATCCTCAGTTCGTGGGCGTCCCCGAGATCAATTCACAACAATAAAACAAAGATCTTCAATTCGTGGGTTATTCCCCGAGATCAATACACAATAACATAGTGATCTTCAGTTCGTGGGTTATACCCGAGATCAACATACAACGATTCATGGGTTATTCCCGTAATCAATGATTATCAGTCCGTGGGTTTTTCCCGCTTATAAAACAAATAACAATTTATGGGTTTTCCCGAGATCAATGATCATTCAGTTCGTGGGTACTTCCCGAATTCAACCAATTATCAGTTCATGGGTGTCCCCCGTAGTTAAACAACTAACAGTTCGTGGGGTATTCCTGCCTTTTATCGTTTTTTGTTATCCTTTTTCAACCTCAACAAATCCACAAATCAATCTTCATTTCCTCTTTCCCTTTGAATCCTTAACACATATTCCTAAACCTTTCTTAACTTTCTCTTTATCTCTTTATTCTGCTCTAATTACTCTGTTTTCTGTATCTCTTTATTTTTCTCTGATTACTATTTCCTTTATATATATGTTACTCTTCTTCTTTTTATCTCTTTCCTCAACTCTGATTATTTTGTTCTCTATGTTTCCCTACTCTGCTCTGATTTTCTCTGCTTAACATATATAGTTGAAGCTTATGTAAATTTCGGTATGAATAGTTAGCCTGTCCCAAGTATAGGTTCATTAAGTCTATACTGAAACAGTTTAACTTTTCATATAATACCTAACCCTAGTCGCAACTCAAGTACTATCTAAGTTGCCCTAATTCGTTCACTAATCTCTGTCTGTTTTCTGTCATTAAAACTTTACAGACTTTTTCTTTGACTTTTATCTTTTCTTTATCTTTTCCTCACTAACATGTTATTACCACTCCCTAAGTGTTTTATGAAGGTAATTATGAGATTCTGCACTTAATGTTGTCTTTCTAAAGCTTTTACAGAAAACTGCCTTTTCTGCATTATTTTATTATTTTTATTAAAATATTATTTTTAATTAAATATTATTATTTAATATTTTATTATTATTTATTATTTTATTATTAAATTTTCGAAAATTAACTCACTTTTACTTTTAACCTTTAAAATTCACTTGTTACCATCCGTAACTTTTAATATTTCTACTTTTACCACCCTAACTTTTAGAAATTACCAAACAACCCCTAAAACACCAAAAATTTTACTTCCTTGCCCTTTTTAAGATCTAAGGCCTGTTCTTCAATGTTCTTCACCACACTCAAAGTGTTCTTCATGTTCTTCGTATATTCTTCAAATTCTTTCTCTGTTTTTACCCGTTTTTCAGTCTTTTCAGCAACCGATTTTTACCAAAATTCATAATAAATTAGCAGCCACTAAAACCCCATCTTTTCTACATGATTTCAACATAAATTGAACCTCAATTTAAGCTTAGGGTTTCGTTTTTCCCAGCTGCCCAAGAACATGAACTTTAAAGCTTGAATTTCATCAAATTTCATCAAAATTTCACCAAATTTTCACCAAGAATCATTCATATATGCAACCAATTTTTAGCACATCCAAATAATACAACATTCACACATCTCAAACACAAATATTCAAGATTAATTTCGTGACACCCTACCTTGATTTGCTGCTCCTAATTCAATCAAACTTTCAGGTGGTCCTTAAGCACTTTTTCCTCCTAAATCACATCAAGAACAACTTTAAATCCAAAAACTCTCAACTGACCAAATCTCACTCAGCATGTTAGGAAGAGATATATCACCTTAGAGTTGCTGGAAATTCACGTTTCTTGGCCCTCAAGTCGAGTTAAGCATGATTTCTAAGGAAAAACATCAAGAAAACACATGTTTACATGGTTTTCCTTGAAAACCGAATTGAAAAGGGAGGGAGACAGCCATCTCACCTTATTTCCAGCCTTGATATGTTATATGGTTATGTAGAGGAAGAAGAGAGGATCATTTTGGTGAAATCGGAGTTTTGATTTGAGTTTTAGTTCAGAAGAAATCAAGCTTTGAAGATTTATGAACCAAAAATTTTCTCTCCTTTTTCTCTTGGTGATTTTCGGCCACAATGAGCAAATGAGGCAGCCTTGCGGGTTTTGGGGGTGTAGGGTGAGTTGTGATTGGTTGGCTTGGAGGTGGATTAAAATAATATTAAAATATCTCTGGTGTATAACTACTAAAACTAGGTGTATCAGAACACTTGTAAAAACATCTCTAAAAATTATTTTCTGAGCTACTAGCATAAATGACACTAGTAACATATTTATTATGAGAATAAAACATGTATGATGAGGCCTTAGCATTGCTAAAGTCATCAGAGAGTGCTGGTGCTAAGCTGCACCAGTAAATTGTGAACCCGGTTAAACCGATTTTCTGTTTTTAACTAAAACTGACCAGGTAACCTTATAATATCATTCAAGAAGCTTCTAATACTCATATAATGATGATATTACCCTATTATCTCTCTTTTCTCATGAATCGAGTCCGGTTCGTCAAACTGAGACTATTTACGGAAAATCGGATCAAAATACCTAACCGATACGGTTGAAAAACTATGTTCTTCATGACTGCGTTATCGAGCTTGACTCGGAAAAGGTTCTAGCTTAAAGATGACATAATGACAATGGGGATTGAGATACTTGATGATATATCAAAGGTTCTCCTTTTACCGATCCTCCGGAGTTCTCCGTATCTTTAGAAAAGATCTCACGTACTCGAAAATTAGGGTTGTTACATTCTACCCTCCTAAAAGAAAATTTTGCCCTCAAAATTTGAGGCGTAGGTAAAAAGTTGCAATGATATCTGACTTAAGCAAATTCTTAGCATAGAACTTACCTCGAGCGATAGATCCAAATTTTATAGTGTTGCCAGCAGACTCATCTACCATTCTTTTCCGACAGTCTCTTGCCCGATGTCCTTCCTTATTACAATAGTAACATAAACCTGTTCTAACCCGGAAAAGCCTATTACCATGGTTCTTTCCACAAATTGGGCATATTACACCATTCTGAGCTTGGTGAGGTTGACTCTCATGTCCTTGTCGAATGTCACGGTTATTGTCACTACCATTATTGCAAGTTAGAAGGCTGACAGCTCGGAGGTTTCCATTCCAATGCTGGAATTGACCAATGGCTTTAAAGTTGCGACCTTGAGGGGCTAAATTCTGAACAAAGTCTCTTTGTAAATCCTCCCTACGACTTGCTCGAGCTATCGCCAACTTCTTTGAACATTCTTCCACTAGTTTACTTTTATTCACTAGTTCAGCAAAATTTCGTATTTCTAGCGGAACAACAGAATTCATTAGTTCTTCTCGGAGTCCTCCTTCAAACTTTAAACACTTCAATTCCTCAAAGTCTGCTGGGTTCCCTTGACAAATCTTGGAGAAACGACACAAGTCATCGAATTTACGGGCATACTCAGCAATAGTCATATCCCCTTGTTTCAGCTGCATAAGCTCCATCTCCTTGGCATCACGTGCTGCTCTCGGGAAATACTTCTTATAAAATTCATCCCTAAAGGTATCCCAAGGAATGTCATTTTCATTCTGTTGCAGTAGTCGCTGTATCCCCTGCCACCAATGCTCCGCTTCTCCTTCCAGCATATAAGTAGCGAACTCCACGTGTTGGCCTTCCGGAACATGTTGCGCTCGCAGTGATCGTTCGATACCTCGAAACCAGTTGTCAGCATCGGCCGCAACGAGTGTACCTTTAAACTTAGGCGGGTTAACCTTTAGAAAGGTCGCAAGGGTCATAGGTCTTTCAGGATGCCCTAAGTTGTTCTCATCATTCCTACTATCTTCCCCATGCTCATTCTCATTCCTGTTTCTCACTCCAAGACGGTCAACAGCCCTAGCCGTTGCAACTGCAGCCTCACGCACTGCCTCAGCTACAACGTTCATGGTAGTCATAAACGTTTCCTGTTCTCTCTCTCGGTTATCACTAGGGGTTCCTCCTCGCGCACTCCGTCTCTGTGGTCTCATTGTAGTCCTGTTCACACCAAACAATCGTTATTAAGGTGATCAGTCTCAATACCTCAACTTAAGTGTGAACATTCCCAAAATAAAAACACAGAAACGATCATGCAACACATATCATTGAGATATCCTATAAGCATGAGACACACAACAGAGTATGCAATGAAGCATAGTCAGTCCACTCCCCAGGCTCTACTGGGAACGAACTGCTCTGATACCAAATTGTAACGACCCAATTTCTTGTACGTCATGATCATACTAAAAACTGAGCGCTACCAACTTGTCTTCCTAATTATTATCTATTATTTATCATATGAGCCTGATTCGCTGTTAAAAACGTAGTTAATTTGTGAGGTACTTTTTTTTTTTGAAAACATTTGGATTAATAAACAGAATCATTCATAAGCAATTCACAAATAATAATAGATAAAATAGTTATAAACAACCACACATAAATACATCTCAAGCAGTTGATAACATTCCGTGATCCAGCTTTATTAGAACATAGACCGTTAGTTAAAACACCCCTAGATATAGCTAAATAATAACTATATACATATATATACATACAACATCCTAGGCCCTGACCTGTTCAAGAAGTCCCTAAGCTGGCGCCCAGGCTAGCCTAGACTCTATACTCACCTAGTCCCTCTAACCTACTAAAGCGAGGGAAAATACGTTCTAGGTCTTCTAAACTCAAGTCAGGTGGAACGTCATCAAAAGGTGGAAGGTTGTATACTACTCCTCTGCACGATCATATGACATCAAAGAGCATCTCTCAAGTACTTCATCGAGTGGCCACATAACAGCAACATCGTACGAAGGAGTTAGGCTAAAGTTTGTAGATAAGCGGGGTGCAGACGTTGGCTGGCCTCACCGTATATACATATGAACAGAGAACGGAATTCACCCTAGACTCAGAAGACTACCTAGAGCAGTATCCTCTTTACGAACAGTCATCAGCGAACTACGGAAGGGTACTCATGCTTCCATCTGGAGGGGGAAGGGAGAGAGAAGGGGTAAGAACTGGGGAGTTCTTAGTAGGGTCGGGGTTATTAGTTAAGTTCATTAATTCTATGTTGTTTGGCAGATGAATAACAGAATATAGATGAGCAGTAAACAGAAGATAGATAAATTAAAAAATAGAGACAACAGAAAGCAGGACACAAACAAAAGAATACAAGAAAATACAACACAAATACAAAGAATAGAATACAAACAAACAAAGCATACATTTACTCAACAATCATGACAGAGGAAATGCACAACCAAGTATGATGCATGTCTGTCCTATGCAGGCCATGAGCTCACGTGTCGGTTTACACCCTGCATCCCGACATTACCTAGGAACAAGTCCCAGATATGGCTTCCCTTTGTGTCCTTAGTGCATATGTGTCGGTGGTGAGAATACCACTCCTTCGTGACTACCGGCAGTCGGCGCAAAGCCCGACCCCATAATATACGCACAAGGGGAAACAGTGATCCTCAGTTCGTGGGCGTCCCCGAGATCAATTCACAACAATAAAACAGAGATCTTCAGTTCGTAGGTTATTCCCCGAGATCAATACACAATAACATAGTGATCTTCAGTTCGTGGGTTATACCCGAGATCAACATACAACGATTCATGGGTTATTCCCGTAATCAATGATTATCAGTCCGTGGGTTTTTCCCGCTTATAAAACAAATAACAATTTATGGCTTTTCCCGAGATCAATGATCATTCAGTTCGTGGGTACTTTCCGAATTCAACCAATTATCAGTTCATGGGTGTCCCCCGTAGTTAAACAACTAACAGTTCGTGGGGTATTCCTGCCTTTTATCATTTTTCGTTATCCTTTTTCAACCTCAACAAATCCACAAATCAATCTTCATTTCCTCTTTCCCTTTGAATCCTTAACACATATTCCTAAACCTTTCTTAACTTTCTCTTTATCTCTTTACTCTGCTCTAATTACTCTGTTTTTTGTATCTCTTTATTTTTCTCTGATTACTATTTCCTTTATATATATGTTACTCTTCTTCTCTTTATCTCTTTCCTCAACTCTGATTATTCTGTTCTCTGTGTTTCCCTACTCTGCTCTGATTTTCTCTGCTTAACATATATAGTTGAAGGTTATGTAAATTTTGGTATGAATAGTTAGCCTGTCCCAAGTATAGGTTCATTAAGTCTATTGATGAGCGGATAATTTGTACGCTTTTTGGCATTGTTTTTAGTATATTTTTAGTAGTTTTAGTTAGTTTTTAGTATACTTTTTATTAGTTTTTAGTTAAAATTCACTTTTCTGGACTTTACTATGAGTTTGTGTGTTTTTCTATGATTTCAGGTATTTTCTGGCTGAAATTGAGGGACCTGAGCAAAAATCTGATTCAGAGACTGAAAAGGACTGCATATGCTGTTGGATTCTGACCTCCCTGCACTCGAAGTGGATTTTCTGGAGCTACAGAAGCCCAATTGGCGCGCTCTCAACGGCGTTGGAAAGTAGACATCCTGGGCTTTCCAGCAATGTATAATAGTCCATTGCCCGAGATTTGATGGCCCAAACCGGCGTTGCAAATCAGCCTCAGAATTTCCAGCGTTTAACGCTGGAACTGGCATAAAAATTAGAGTTAAACGCCCAAACTGGCATAAAAGCTGGCGTTTAACTCCAGAAAGAGCCTCTACACGAAAATGCTTCAATGCTCAGCCCAAGCACACACCAAGTGGGCCCAGAAGTGGATTTTTCTGTCATTTACTCATTTCTGTAAACCTTAGGTTACTAGTTCACTATTAATAGGATCTTTTGACATTGTATCTGTACCTCATGACACTTTACACATTTCTTTGTGTACTTCTTACAGCATGAGTCTCTAAACCCCATGGTTGGGGGTGAGGAGCTCTGCTGTGTCTTGATGGATTAATGCAATTACTACTGTTTTTCATTCAATCATGCTTGCTTCCATTCTAAGATATTACTTGTTCTTAAACCGGATGAATGTGATGATCCGTGACACTCATCATCATTCTCAACTATGAACGTGTGCCTGACAACCACCTCCGTTCTACCTTAGATTAAGTAGATATCTCTTGGATTCTTTAATCAGAATCTTCGTGGTATAAGCTAGGACTGATGGCGGCATTCAAGAGAATCTGGAAGGTCTAAACCTTGTCTGTGGTATTCTGAGTAGGATTCAATGATTGAATGACTGTGACGAGCTTCAAAATCCTGAAGGCGGGGCGTTAGTGACAGACGCAAAAGAATCACTGGATTCTATTCCGACCTGATTGAGAACCGACAGATGGATAGCCGTGCCGTGACAGGGTGCGTTGAACATTTCCACTGAGAGGATGGGAGGTAGCCACTGACAACGGTGAAACCCTTGCATACAGCTTGCCATGGAAGGAGCCTTGCGTGTTTGAAGAAGAAGACAGTAGGAAAGCAGAGATTCAGAAGATGGAGCATCTCCAAAGCCTCAACCTGTTCCCCATTACTGCAAAACAAGTACTTATTTCATGTTCTTTTGCTTTTCACAATCAATCCTGATAATTATTGATATCCTGACTAAGATTTACAAGATAACCATAGCTTGCTTCAAGCCGACAATCTCCGTGGGATCGACCCTTACTCACGTAAGGTATTACTTGGACGACCCAGTGCACTTGCTGGTTAGTTGTGCGGGATTGCAAAAGTGTGATTGCAATTTCGTGCACCAAGTTTTTGGCGCCGTTGCCGGGGATTGTTCGAGTTTGGACAACTGACGGCTTATCTTGTTGCTTAGATTAGGACTGTTTTATTTTTGTTGGTTTAGAGTCTTTTAGTTGAGTCTAGTTTCATATTTTAAGTTTGGTGTCAATTGCATGCTTTTGCTTTTCTTTTAACTTTCGAATTTGCATGTCCCTAGTCCCTTTTTGATCCTTAAAACTTCTAAGTTTGGTGTCCTCTTTGTGTTTTTCCCTTAAAAATTTTCTAAAATTAGTGTCTGATTTCCTAAAAATTTTAAGTTTGGTGTCATTTTGTTGTTTTTCTCTCTCCTCATTTCAAAAATCAAATCTTTTTCAAAATCTTCTTAATTGACTAATTGATTCAGTTTTCAATTTGCTTTGATCTTATTTTCTTTTAGTTTTTGAAATTTGACTTTATTTTCCATTTATTTTAGTTTATTATTTTCGGTCAAAATATATATATATATATATATATATATATATATATATATATTTATCTACTTGCAATCCATATCATTTCCCTTTATCCATCATGGACCTAAGTGGAATTGAACAGTCCAGAAGGACTCTGGGGTCATACGCTAACCCCATCACAGCTGCATATGGGAGTAGCATCTATACACCTCCCATCAAAGCAAGCAGCTTTGAGCTAAATCCTCAACTCATTATCATAGTGCAGCAAAACTGCCAGTATTCCGGTCTTCCACAAGAAGAACCTACTGAGTTTCTGGCACAGTTCTTACAAATTGCTGACACAGTACATGATAAAGAGGTGGATCAGGATGTCTACAGACTATTACTGTTTCCATTTGCTGTAAAAGATCAAGCTAAAAGGTGGTTGAATAACCAACCTACGGCAAGCATAAAGACATGGAAACAGTTATCAGACAAATTCCTGAATCATTTTTACCCTCCAAAGAGGATGACACAGCTAAGGCTGGACATCCAAGGCTTTAAACAAGAGGATAATGAATCCCTTTATAATGCCTGGGAGAGGTATAGAGGTATGCTAAGAAAATACCCCTCTGAAATGTTTTCAGAGTGGGTACAGTTAGACATTTTCTACTATGGACTTACAGAAAAAGCTCAGATGTCTCTAGACCACTCAGCTGGTGGATCTATACACATGAGGAAGACAATTGAAGAAGCTCAAGAGCTTATAGACACTGTTGCTAGAAACCAATATTTGTACTCTAGCAATGAGTTCTCTCCAAAAGAGGAAGTCTTGGCAGTAGTCACTGATCCTAATCCTCAAGAACAGATGATTGAGCTTAATCAACAATTGCTCCTAATGACAGAACAGTTAGCAGAATTTAAAGAGATGCTCCATGAAACTAAAGTTGCTAACAAGAACATAGAACTGCAGTTGAATCGAGCAAAACAGCAGATATCTAAACAGATAACAGAAGAGTGTCAAGCAGTTCAACTGAGGAGTGGGAGGACACTGAACAACACCACTCAAAAGAGCAAAAAGTCAAATAAGGAACAATTGACAGAGGATAACCAAGCCACTGCCCAAAATCCCTCTGAGGACAGTAAGAGCCCAGAGAGGAATACTTTTGGCGTTCAAACGCCAGAAAGGGAAGGAAAGCTGGCGTTGAACGCCCATTCCTTGCCCAGTTCTGGCGTTCAAATGCCAGAAAAGGGGGAGAAGTTGGCGTTAAACGCCCAATCTTCACCCATTCCTGGCGTTCAGACGCCAAGGGAGGATCAGACAACTGAGAGTGCTGACAGTAATCCCTCTAAAAAGGATTCTTCAACCACTTCTGTAAGGAATAAGCCTGCAGCAACTAAGGTTGAAGAATATAAAGCCAAGATGCCTTATCCTCAGAAACTCCACCAAGCGGAGCAGGATAAGCAATTTGCCCGCTTTGCAGATTATCTAAGGACTCTTGAAATAAAGATTCCGTTTGCAGAGGCACTTGAGCAAATACCTTCTTATGCTAAGTTCATGAAAGAGATCTTAAGTCATAAGAAGGATTGGAGAGAAACTGAAAAAGTATTTCTCACTGAAGAATGCAGTGCAGTCATTCTGAAAAGCTTACCAGAAAAGCTTCAAGATCCAGGAAGCTTTATGATACCATGCACATTAGAAGGTGCTTGCACCAAGACAGCCCTATGTGATCTTGGAGCAAGCATCAATCTAATACCTGCATCCACTATCAGAAAGCTTGGGTTGACTGAAGAAGTCAAACCAACCCGGATATGCCTCCAACTTGCTGATGGCTCCATTAAACATCCATCAGGCATAATAGAGGATATGATTGTCAAGGTTGGGCCATTCGCCTTTCCAACTGACTTTGTGGTGCTGGAAATGGAGGAGCACAAGAGTGCAACTCTCATTCTAGGAAGACCTTTCCTAGCAACTGGACGAACTCTCATTGATGTACAAAAAGGGGAAGTAACCCTGAGAGTCAATGAGGATGAGTTCAAGTTGAATGCTGTGAAAGCTATGCAGCATCCAGACACACCAAATGACTGCATGGGCGCTGACATTATTGACTCTTTGGTGGAAGAGATCAATATGACTGAAAGCCTAGAATCAGAGCTTGAGGACATCTTCAAGGATGCTCAACCTGATCAAGAAGAACCAGAGGAAACAAAGGAATTTTCGAAAACTCTTCAAGAGGAGGATAAGCCTCCCAAACCTGAACTCAAACCACTACCACCATCCCTGAAGTATGCATTTCTGGGAGAGGGTGACACTTTTCCAGTGATTATAAGCTCTGCCTTAAATCCACAGGAAGAGGAAGCACTGATTCAAGTGCTAAGGACACACAAGACAACTCTTGGGTGGTCCATAAGTGATCTTAAGGGCATTAGCCCAGCTAGATGCATGCACAAGATCCTGTTGGAGGATAATGCCAAACCAGTGGTCCAACCACAGAGGAGGTGGTGTGCGAAATTGTGATCACTACTTTTCACAACTCAAATAATCCCTAGTAATGGCCCCAAAGACTTGGTGCTTAATACCATGGCATAAACACAACTTTGCACAACTAACCAGCAAGTGCACTGGGTCGTCCAAGTAATAAACCTTACGCGAGTAAGGGTCGATCCCACGGAGATTGTTGGTATGAAGCAAGCTATGGTCACCTTGTAAATCTTAGTCAGGCAGACTCAAATGGGTATAGATGATATATGAATAAAACATAAAGATAAAGATAGAGATACTTATGTATATCATTCGTGAGAGCTTCAAATAAGCGTATGAAGATGCTTTCCCTTCCGTCTCTCTGCTTTCTTACTGCCTTCATCCAATCCTTCTTACTCCTTTCCATGGCAAGCTTATGCAAGGGTTTCACCGTTGTCAGTGGCTACCTCCCATCCTCTCAGTGGAAATGTTCAACGCACCCTGTCACGGCACGGCTATCCATCTGTCGGTTCTCGATCAGGCCGGAATAGAATCCATTGATTCTTTTGCGTCTGTCACTAACGCCCCGCCTTCAGGAGTTTGAAGCACGTCACAGTCATTCAATCATTGAATCCTACTCAGAATACCACAGACAAGGTTAGACCTTCCGGATTCTCTTGAATGCCGCCATCAGTTCTTGCCTATACCACGAAGACTCTGATCTCACGGAATGGCTGGCTTGGTTGTCAGGCGAGCACTCGATTGTCAGGCGATCAACCATGCATCGTGTATCAGGAATCCAAGAGATAAACATTAGAGCCTTGTTGCTTGTAGAACAGAGTGGTTGTCAGTCACTTGTTCATAAGTGAGAATGATGATGAGTGTCACATAATCATCACATTCATCAAGTTCTTGAGTGCAAATGAATATCTTGGACAAAGAACAAGCGGAATTGAATAGAAGAACAATAGTAATTGCATTAATACTTGAGGTACAGCAGAGCTCCACACCTTAATCTATGGTGTGTAGAAACTCCACCGTTGAAAATACATAAGAACAAGGTCTAGGCATGGCCGAATGGCCAGCCTCCCAAAGTGATCAAAAGATCTAAAGAAAAAGGTTCCAAAGATCAGAAGATGTCCCAATACAATAGTAAAAGGTCCTACTTATAGAAAACTAGTAGCCTAAGGTGTACAGAGATGAGTAAATGACATAAAAATCCACTTCCGGGCACACTTGGTGTGTGCTTGGGCTGAGCAATGAAGCATTTTCGTGTAGAGACTCTTCTTAGAGTTAAACGCCAGCTTTTGTGCCAGTTTGGGCGTTTAACTCCCATTTTGGCGCCAGTTCCGGCGTTTAACGCTGGAATTTCTGAAGGTGACTTTGAACGCCGGTTTGGGCCATCAAATCTTGGGCAAAGTATGGACTATCATATATTTCTGGAAAGCCCAGGATGTCTACTTTCCAACGCCGTTGAGAGCGCGCCAATTGGGCTTCTGTAGCTCCAGAAAATCCACTTCGAGTGCAGGGAGGTCAGAATCCAACAGCATCTGCAGTCCTTTTCAGTCTCTGGATCAGATTTTTGCTCAGGTCCCTCAATTTCAGCCAGAAAATACCTGAAATCACAGAAAAACACACAAACTCATAGTAAAGTCCAGAAAAGTGAATTTTAACTAAAAACTAATAAAAATATACTAAAAACTCAACTCAAACTACTAAAAACATACTAAAAACAATGCCAAAAAGCGTACAAATTATCTGCTCATCACAACACCAAACTTAAATTGTTGCTTGTCCTCAAGCAACTGAAAATCAAATAAGATAAAAAGAAAAGAATATACTATAGACTCCAAATTATCAATGAAACTTAGCTCCAAATTAGATGAGCGGGACTAGTAGCTTTTTGCCTCCGAACAGTTTTGGCATCTCACTTTATCCTTTGAAATTCAGAATGATTGGCTTCTTTAGGAACTCAGAATCCAGATAGTGTTATTGATTCTCCTAGTTAAGTATGATGATTCTTGAACACAGCTACTTTATGAGTCTTGGCCGTGGCCCAAAGCACTCTGTCTTCCAGTATTACCACCGGATACATACATGCCACAGACACATAATTGGGTGAACCTTTTCAGATTGTGACTCAGCCTTGCTAGAGTCCCCAATTAGAGGTGTCCAGGGTTCTTAAGCACACTCTTTTTGCCTTGGATCACAACTTTATTTCTTTCTTTTTCTTTCTTTTTTTTTCTTTCTCTTTTTTTTTTCGTCTCGCTTTTTTTTTTTGTATTCACTGCTTTTTCTTGCTTCAAGAATCACTTTTATGATTTTTCAGATCCTCAGTAACATGTCTCCTTTTTCATCATTCTTTCAAGAGCCAACAATTTTAACATTCATGAACAACAAATTCAAAAGACATATGCACTGTTTAAGCATACATTCAGAAAACAAAAAGTATTGTCACCACATCAAACTAATTAAGCTAGTTTTAAAGATGAATTCGAAATTCTGTACTTCTTGTTCTTTTGTGATTAAAAACAGTTTTCATTTAAGAAAGGTGATGGATTCATAGGACATTCATAACTTTAAGGCATAGACACTTAAGACACTAATGATCATAAGACACAAACATGGCTAAACATAAGCATGAAAATTCGAAAAACAAGAAAATAAAGAACAAGGAGATTAAAGAACGGGTCCACCTTAGTGATGGCGGCTTGTTCTTCCTCTTGAAGGTCTTATGGAGTGCTTGAGCTCCTCAATGTCTCTTCCTTGTCTTTGTTGCTCCTCTCTCATGATTCTTTGATCTTCTCTAATTTCATGGAGGAGGATGGAATGTTCTTGGTGCTCCACCCTTAGTTGTCCCATGTTGGAACTCAATTCTCCTAGGGAGGTGTTCAGTTGCTCCCAATAGTTTTGTGGAGGAAAGTGCATCCCTTGAGGCATCTCAGGGATCTCATGATGAGAGGGGTCTCTTGTTTTCTCCATCCTTTTCTTAGTGATGGGCTTGTCCTCATCAATGAGGATGTCTCCCTCTATGTCAACTCCAACTAAATAACAGAGGTAACAAATGAGATGAGGAAAGGCTAACCTTGCTAAGGTAGAGGACTTGTCCGCCACCTTATAGAGTTCTTGGGCTATAACCTCATGAACTTCTACTTCTTCTCCAATCATGATGCTATGGATCATGATGGCCCGGTCTAGAGTAACTTCAGACCGGTTGCTAGTGGGAATAATTGAGCGTTGGATAAACTCCAACCATCCTCTAGCCACGGGCTTGAGGTCATGCCTTCTCAATTGAACCGGCTTCCCTCTTGAATCTCTCTTCCATTGGGCGCCCTCTTCACAAATGTCAGTGAGGACTTGGTCCAACCTTTGATCAAAGTTGACCCTTCTAGTGTAAGGATGTTCATCTCCTTGCATCATAGGCAAGTTGAATGCCAACCTCACATTTTCCGGACTAAAATCCAAGTATTTTCCCTGAACCATAGTAAGCCAATTCTTTGGATCCGGGCTCACACTTTGATCATGGTTCTTTGTGATCCATGCATTAGCATAGAACTCTTGAACCATTAAGATTCCGACTTGTTGAATGGGGTTGGTAAGAACTTCCCAACCTCTTCTTCGGATCTCATGTCGAATCTCCGGATATTCACCCTTTTTGAGTGAAAAAGGGACCTCGGGGATCACCTTCTTCAAGGCCACAACTTCATAGAAGTGGTCTTGATGCACCCTTGAGATGAATCTCTCCATCTCCCATGACTCGGAGGTGGAAGCTTTTTCCTTCCCTTTCCTCTTTCTAGAGGTTTCTCCGGCCTTGGATGCCATAAATGGTTATGGAAAAACAAAAAGCAATGCTTTTACCACACCAAACTTAAAAGGTTTGCTCGTCCTCGAGCAAAAGAAGAAAGAAGAGAGTAGAAGAAGAAGAAATGAGAAAGAAGGGAATGGCTTAGTGTTCGGCCAAAAAGGGTGAGAAGTGGTGTTTAGGTTGTGTGAAAATGAAGGGGTGAAGAAGGGTTTATATAGGAGAGGGGGGGCTCATGGTTCGGTCATGTATGGGTGGGTTTGGAAGGGAAAGTGGTTTGAATTTGAACGGTGAGGTAGGTGGGGTTTTGTGAAGGATGGATGTGAGTGGTGAAGAGAAGATGGGATTTGATAGGTGAAGGGTTTTTGGGGAAGAGGTATTGAGGTGATTGGTGAATGGGTGAAGAAGAGAGAGAGTGGTGAGGTTGGTGGGGATCCTGTGGGGTCCACATATCCTGAGGTGTCAAGGAAAAGTCATCCCTGCACCAAATGGCATGCAAAATCACGTTTTGAGCCAATTCTGGCGTTAAACGCCGGGCTGGTGCCCATTTCTGGCGTTTAACGCGAGGTTCTTGCCCTTTTCTGGCGTTTAACACCAGTCTGGTGCCCCTTTCTGGCGTTAAACGCCCAGAATGGTGCCAGACTGGGCGTTAAACGCCCACCTGCTAGCCTTACTGGCGTTTAAACGCCAGTAGGTTCTTCCTCCAGGGTGTGCTATTTTTCTTCCTGTTTTTCATTCTGTTTTTGCTTTTTCAATTGATTTTGTGACTTCTTATGATCATCAACCTACAAATAACAAAAGAAAATAGATAAAATATAACATTGGGTTGCCTCCCAACAAGCACTTCTTTAATGTCAGTAGCTTGACAGAGGGCTCTCATGGAGCCTCACAGATACTCAGAGCAATGTTGGAACCTCCCAACACCAAACTTAGAGTTTGAATGTGGGGGTTCAACACCAAACTTAGAGTTTGGTTGTGGCCTCACAACACCAAACTTAGAGTTTGACTGTGGGGGCTCTGCTTGTCTCTGATTTGAGAGAAGCTCTTCATGCTTCCTCTCTATGGTGACAGAGGGACATCCTTGAGCCTTAAACACAAAGGATTCTTCATTCACTTGAATGATCAGTTCACCTCCATCAACATCAATCACAGCCTTTGCTGTGGCTAGGAAGGGTCTGCCAAGGATGATGGTTTCATCCATGCACTTCCCAGTCTCTAGGACTATGAAATCAGTAGGGATGTAATGGTCTTCAATCTTCACCAAAACATCCTCTACAAGTCCATGAGCTTGTTTTCTTGAGTTGTCTGCCATCTCTAATGAGATTCTTGCAGCTTGCACCTCAAAGATCCCTAGTTTCTCCATTACAGAGAGAGGCATGAGGTTTACACTTGACCCTAAGTCACACAGAGCCTTCTTGAAGGTCATGGTGCCTATGGTACAAGGTATGGAGAACTTCCCAGGGTCCTGCCTCTTTTGAGGTAATTTCTGCCTAGACAAGTCATCCAATTCTTTGGTGAGCAAAGGGGGTTCATCCTCCCAAGTCTCATTTCCAAATAACTTGTCATTTAGCTTCATGATTGCTCCAAGGTATTTAGCAACTTGCTCTTCAGTGACATACTCTTCCTCTTCAGAAGAAGAATACTCATCAGAGCTCATGAAAGGCAGAAGTAAGTCCAATGGAATCTCTATGGTCTCATTTTGAGCCTCAGATTCCCATGGTTCCTCATTGGGGAACTCAGTGGAGGCTAGTGCACGTCCATTGAGGTCTTCCTCAGTGGCGTTCACTTCCTCTCCTTCCTCTCCAAATTCGGCCATATTGATGGCCTTGCACTCTCCTTTGGATTTTCTTCTGTATTGCTGGAAGAGTACTAGGAGGGAGTTCAGTAACTTTCTTGCTCAGCTGTCCCACTTGTGCCTCCAAATTCCTAATGGAGGACCTTGTTTCAGTCATGAAACTCTGAGTGGTTTTGATTAGATCAGAGACCATAGTTGCTAAGTCAGAGGGGTTCTGCTTAGAATTCTCTGTCTGTTGCTGAGAAGATGATGGAAAAGGCTTGCCATTGCTAAACCTGTTTCTTCCACCATTATTGTTGTTGAGACCTTGTTGAGGTCTCTGTTGATCCTTCCATGAGAAATTTGGGTGATTTCTCCATGAAGAATTATAGGTGTTTCCATAGGGTTCTCCTAGGTAATTCACCTCTTCCATTGAAGGGTTCTCAGGATCATAGGCTTCTTCTTCAGATGAAGCATCCTTAGTACTGCTTGGTGCATTTTGCATTCCAGACAGACTTTGAGAGATCAGATTGACTGGTTGAGTCAATATTTTATTCTGAGCCAGAATGGCATTCAGAGTATCAATCTCAAGAACTCCTTTCTTCTGATTTGTCCCATTGTTCACAGGATTCCTTTCAGAAGTGTACATGAATTGGTTATTTGCAACCATTTCAATTAGCTCTTGAGCTTCTGTAGGCGTCTTCTTCAGATGAAGAGATCCTCCAGCAGAGCTATCCAAAGACATCTTGGATAGTTCAGAGAGACCATCATAGAAAATACCTATGATGCTCCATTCAGAAAGCATGTCAGAAGGACATTTTCTGATCAATTGTGTGTATCTTTCCCAAGCTTCATAGAGGGATTCTCCATCCTTCTGTCTGAAGGTTTGGACTTCCACTCTAAGCTTACTCAATTTTTGAGGTGGAAAGAACTTTGCCAAGAAGGCATTGACTAGCTTTTCCCATGAGTCCAGGCTTTCTTTAGGTTGTGAGTCCAACCATGTCCTAGCTCTGTCTCTTACAGCAAAAGGGAATAGCATAAGTCTGTAGACCTCAGGGTCAACCCCATTAGTCTTGACAGTGTCACAGATTTGCAAGAACTCAGCCAAAAACTGATGAGGATCTTCCAATGGAAGTCCATGAAACTTGCAATTCTGTTGCATTGGAGAAACTAATTGAGGCTTAAGCTCAAAGTTGTTTGCTCCAATGGCAGGGATAGAGATGCTTGTCCCATAGAAGTCGGGAGTAGGTGCAGTAAAGTCACCAAGCACCTTCCTTGCATTGTTGGCATTGTTGTTGTTTTCGGCTGCCATGGGTTCTTCTTCTTTGAAGATTTCTGCTAGGTCCTCTGCAGAGAGTTGTGCCTTAGCTTCTCTTAGCTTTCGCTTCAAGGTCCTTTCAGGTTCAGGATCAGCTTCAACAAGAATGCCTTTGTCTTTGTTCCTGCTCATATGAAAGAGAAGAGAACAAGAAAATATGGAATCCTTTATGTCACAGTATAGAGATTCCTTGAGGTGTCAGAGGAAAAGAAAAGTAGGAGGAAGAAGTAGAGAATTCGAACTTTAGTGAGATAGAGTTCGAATTGTGCATTGAGGAGGAGTGGTACTCCGTAAATAGAAGGATGTGAGAAGAGGGGAAGAGAATTTTCGAAAATTAATTAAAAAGATTTTTAAAAACATTTTGAAAAACTTTAATTTGATTTTCGAAAAACAAGAGTGAGAAAGAGATCAAGTAATTTTTGAAAAAGATTTGAAATTAGAAATCAAAAAGATATGATTAAAAACCGTTTTGAAAAAGATGTGATTAAAAAGATTTGATTGAAAAAGTCATGGTTTTAAAAAAGATATGATGGAAAAGATATGATTTGAAAACAATTTTAAAAAAAAAAAGATTTGATTTTAAAAATTAATAACTTGGCTATCAAGGAAAGATATGATTCAAATATTAAACCTTTCTCAACAGAAAAGGCAACATACTTGAAATGTTGAATCAAATCATTAATTGATAGCAAGTATCTTTGAAAAAGGAAAGAAATTGATTTTGAAAACATTTGATTGAAAATATATGATTTGAAAAAGATTTGATTTTGAAAAACTTTGAAAACTTGAAAAAAAAAATTGATTTGAAAACAAAATCCTCCCCCTTGTGCCATCCTGGCGTTAAACGCCCAGAATGGTGCACATTCTGGCGTTTAACGCCCAATGCACTACCTTTTTGGGCGTTAAACGCCCAACCAGGCACCCTGGCTGGCGTTTAAACGCCAGTCTGTCCTTCTTCACTGGGCGTTTTGAACGCCCAGCTTTTTCTATGTAATTCCTCTGCTGCATGTTCTGAATCTTCAGTTCCCTGTACTATTGACTTGAAAATAGAACCAAGATCAAATAAACAATGCATGCAAGACACCAAACTTACAATTAGACACTAGACTCAAACAAGAAACATAAAATATTTTTTTGGTTTTTATGGTTTTAAATTTTTTTTTTTGGATTTTTCGAAAATTATATGGAAATAGAAAATAAAGGTTTCAGAATTCTTAATTTGGATTCCAGGAATCATTGCAATGCTAGTCTAAGACTCCGGTCCAGGAATTAGACATGGCTTCACAGCCAGCCAAGCTTTCAAAGAAAGCTTCGGTCCAAAACACTAGACATGGCCAATGGCCAGCCAAGCCTCAGCAGATCATTGCTCCAACAGCAAGATTGATAGAAATCAACAAGCTCTTGTGATGATCAGTTGAAACCTCGGTCCAATAAGATTAGACATGGCTTCACAGCCAGCCAGACTTCAACAGATCATCATGAAACACTAGAATTCATTTTTAAGAACTCTGAAGAAAAATACATAATCTAAGCAACAAGATGAACCGTCAGTTGTCCATACTCGAAACAATCCCCGGTAACGGCGTCAAAAACTTGGTGTGCGAAATTGTGATCACTACTTTTCACAACTCAAATAATCCCTAGTAATGGCCCCAAAGACTTGGTGCTCAATACCATGGCATAAACACAACTTTGCACAACTAACCAGCAAGTGCACTGGGTCGTCCAAGTAATAAACCTTACGCGAGTAAGGGTCGATCCCACGGAGATTGTTGGTATGAAGCAAGCTATGGTCACCTTGTAAATCTTAGTCTGGCAGACTCAAATGGGTATAGATGATATATGAATAAAACATAAAGATAAAGATAGAGATACTTATGTATATCATTGGTGAGAGCTTCAAATAAGCGTATGAAGATGCTTTCCCTTCCGTCTCTCTGCTTTCTTACTGCCTTCATCCAATCCTTCTTACTCCTTTCCATGGCAAGCTTATGCAAGGGTTTCACCGTTGTCAGTGGCTACCTCCCATCCTCTCAGTGGAAATGTTCAACGCACCCTGTCACGGCACGGCTATCCATCTGTCGGTTCTCGATCAGGCCGGAATAGAATCCATTGATTCTTTTGCGTCTGTCACTAACGCCCCGCCTTCAGGAGTTTGAAGCACGTCACAGTCATTCAATCATTGAATCCTACTCAGAATACCACAGACAAGGTTAGACCTTCCGGATTCTCTTGAATGCCGCCATCAGTTCTTGCCTATACCACAAAGACTCTGATCTCACGGAATGGCTGGCTTGGTTGTTGATGTTGCATAAACTTGATATGTTACGATTTAGGAAATTGCACGATCGGCAAAATTCCTTCCGGCAAGTGCACCGGTTATCGTCAAGTAAAAACTCACAATAGAGTGAGGTCGAATCCCACAAGGATTGGTTGAGTGAGCAATTCGGATTAGAAGTATGTTCTAGTTGAGCGGAATCAAGATTTAGATGAGAATTGCGGAATGTAAAATTGCATGAATTAAAGAGCGAGAAGCTAAATTGCTGAAATTAAAAGGGATGGGGGTGATTGCATGAATTTAATTGCAGAATGTAAAGAGAAAGTGTAGATCGGAAATGGGGGGTTCATTGGGTGTTAGGAGATATTGAGATCTCCGAATCAAAACATTTTTTTTTCTTCCTCAACCAATGCATTCATTGAATTTTGCTTGGCAATCTTATATGATTGGATCCCAATCCCTTGGCTCACCAATTCTCTCTAAAAACAAACAAATTCCCAATCCCTTGGTTTAAATGTTCATAAGAAGAGATAATGCTCGATCACTGATTATACCACACAGCTTCATGGACCACAATTTGGTAGGATTACATGTCACAATATCCATCCAAACCCCAATCCAATTCACTGTGAGAAAGCTTCTCTATCATGAATCCATCATTCCTTTCCCAAGGTTCCGAAGGATTCCAATTATGGGTAATTTCTTTCCCAAGACAATTACCCAATGGAATTAGATCGAGAAGCTTTCTAACAAAATTCAAGAGAAAAGATTGAAGAAGAAGATAAAACTATTATTGATTCATTGAATTACAATAGAGCTCCCTAACCCAATGAAAGGGGTTTAGTGAGTCATAGCTCTGAATTCAATTACAAAGAGTGAAAACTAGCAAAAATCATCCAAAGTTTCCGAATGTCCCCCCACTAACTTAAATTCTATCCTATTTATACACTTTCTAAATTGAGCTTCTGTTGTGTTTCTTGGGCTTTGAGGCCTTTCCTTGATTTCCTTTTGCTTTAGGCTTATGGTCCATAATCCTGATGAGGCTGTGATCCAATTCTGTAACATTCATTGAGCAAACTTAGTGATAAACAATTAATGACACAAGACTCAACAAATTGCAGTTCCAGACTCATCAATTCTTCAAGCCCAATCCCATAAACCATGATATTCAATTGGGTTTCACACCATAATACGTTTAAGTTAGTATTTGTGCTCAATTGCTAACTTAAACTTCAATATATTTGGCCCAGAAACCTTTTCAAATGGTGGTGTTTAAGTTGAAGTTTAAGTTTCAGTTTAAGGTCAAACTAAAACTTAAACGTGGAATTGGAAGGAAGCACCCCAGGAGTGTACATAGTCGAACACGTTTAACCTCCAGTTTGAGGTTAAACTGGAGGTTAAACTTGGAAATGAAGAAAGCAACCCCTGGAGGCAATTTGGATCGAACACGTTTAACCTCCAGTTTGAGGTCAAACTGGAGGGTTAAACGTGGAATGAAGAAAACACCCTGGAGGAAGGAAATGGTCGAACACGTTTAACCTCCAGTTTGAGGTCAAACTGGAGGTTAAACGTGGAATGCTCCTGGTGCCTCTCTTGCTTCTGGCGTTTAACCTCCAGTTTAAGGTTAAACTGGAGGTTAAACGTGGAATGCTTCTTGGTGAGAAAGAAAAGTGTCGAACACGTTTAACCTCTAGTTTAAGGTTAAACTAGAGGTTAAACGTGGAATGCTCCCTTGGTTCAAATCATCATTATGGCGTTTAACCTCCAGTTTAAGGTTAAACTGGAGGTTAAACGTGGAATGCTTCTTAGTGCCCTTTCTCATTCTGGCGTTTAACTTCCAGTTTAAGGTCAAACTGGAGGTTAAACGCCAGTTACAGCATTTCCTCTCTTCTCATGATTTTGGTGTTTAAGCTCCAGTTTAACCTTAAACTGGAGCTTAAACGTCCCATTTGATATTCAAGCTTCCTTAATTGATTTTGTTGCTTCCTTGCCTAGCCTCTTCTTCCCTGAAATCATCCAAACAATTGCATCAAAGTCTTGCAAAATTTCATGAGAAATCATCCATTCATAGCATTCAAGTAATATAACTAAAAACTCATGAATTTGCATCATAATCATAATGTTTTGGATGGTTCATTGCTTTGTTGTTCATTTAACCATTCTTGGTTACTTTAAGCTCAAGAAAATGCATAAAACAACTAAAACTAACAGAAAAATGCTAGTGAAACTAGCCTAAGATGCCTTGGCATCAGTTGTCAGGCGAGCACTCGGTTGTCAGGCGATCAACCATGCATCGTGTATCAGGAATCCAAGAGATAAACATTAGAGCCTTGTTGCTTGTAGAACAGAGTGGTTGTCAGTCACTTGTTCATAAGTGAGAATGATGATGAGTGTCACATAATCATCACATTCATCAAGTTCTTGAGTGCAAATGAATATCTTGGACAAAGAACAAGCGGAATTGAATAGAAGAACAATAGTAATTGCATTAATACTCGAGGTACAGCAGAGCTCCACACCTTAATCTATGGTGTGTAGAAACTCCACCGTTGAAAATACATAAGAACAAGGTCTAGGCATGGCCGAATGGCCAGCCTCCCAAAGTGATCAAAAGATCTAAAGAAAAAGGTTCCAAAGATCAGAAGATGTCCCAATACAATAGTAAAAGGTCCTACTTATAGAAAACTAGTAGCCTAAGGTGTACAGAGATGAGTAAATGACATAAAAATCCACTTCCGGGCCCACTTGGTGTGTGCTTGGGCTGAGCAATGAAGCATTTTCGTGTAGAGACTCTTCTTGGAGTTAAACGCCAGCTTTTGTGCCAGTTTGGGCGTTTAACTCCCATTTTGGTGCCAGTTCCGGCGTTTAACGCTGGAATTTCTGAAGGTGACTTTGAACGCCGGTTTGGGCCATCAAATCTTGGGCAAAGTATGGACTATCATATATTTCTGGAAAGCCCAGGATGTCTACTTTCCAACGCCGTTGAGAGCGCGCCAATTGGGCTTCTGTAGCTCCAGAAAATCCACTTCGAGTGCAGGGAGGTCAGAATCCAACAGCATCTGCAGTCCTTTTCAGTCTCTGGATCAGATTTTTGCTCAGGTCCCTCAATTTCAGCCAGAAAATACCTGAAATCACAGAAAAACACACAAACTCATAGTAAAGTCCAGAAAAGTGAATTTTAACTAAAAACTAATAAAAATATGCTAAAAACTCAACTCAAACTACTAAAAACATACTAAAAACAATGCCAAAAAGCGTACAAATTATCCGCTCATCAGGAGGCTAAATCCAGCCATGAAGGAGGTGGTGCAGAAAGAGGTCACTAAATTACTAGAGGCTGGGATTATTTATCCTATTTCTGATAGCCCCTGGGTGAGCCCTGTCCAAGTTGTCCCCAAGAAAGGAGGCATGACAGTGGTTCATAATGAAAAAAATGAACTGGTTCCTACAAGAACAGTCACAAGGTGGCGTATGTGTATTGACTACAGAAGGCTCAATACAGCCACCAGAAAGGATCATTTTCCTTTACCATTCATAGACCAAATGCTAGAAAGACTAGCTGGTCATGATTATTACTGCTTTTTGGATGGCTATTCAGGTTACAACCAAATTGCAGTAGATCCTCAGGACCAAGAGAAAACAGCCTTTACTTGCCCTTCTGGCGTGTTTGCCTACAGGAGGATGCCTTTTGGTCTGTGTAATGCTCCTGCAACCTTCCAGAGATGCATGTTATCCATCTTCTCTGATATGGTGGAGAAATTCCTGGAAGTCTTCATGGATGACTTCTCAGTATATGGAGACTCATTCAGCTCCTGTCTTGACCACCTGGCACTTGTCCTGAAAAGGTGCCAAGAGACTAACCTGGTTTTAAACTGGGAGAAATGTCACTTTATGGTGACTGAAGGAATTGTCCTTGGGCACAAAATTTCAAGCAAGGGAATAGAGGTGGATAAGGCAAAGGTAGAGGTAATTGAAAAGTTACCACCACCTGCCAATGTTAAGGCAATCAGAAGCTTTCTGGGGCATGCAGGATTCTATAGAAGGTTCATAAAGGATTTTTCGAAAATTGCAAAACCTTTGAGCAACATGCTAGCTGCTGACACACCATTTGTGTTTGACACACAGTGTCTGCAGGCATTTGAGACCCTGAAAGCCAAGCTGGTCACAGCACCAGTCATCTCTGTGCCAGATTGGACATTACCATTTGAACTAATGTGTGATGCCAGTGACCATGCCATTGGTGCAGTGTTGGGACAGAGGCATAACAAGCTTCTGCACGTCATTTATTATGCCAGCCGTGTTCTAAATGATGCATAGAAGAATTACACAACCACAGAAAAAGAGTTACTTGCAGTGGTCTTTGCCATTGACAAATTTAGATCCTATCTAGTGGGATCCAAAGTGATTGTGCACACTGACCATGCTGCTCTTAAATACTTACTCACAAAGCAGGATTCAAAACCTAGGCTTATAAGATGGGTGTTGCTTCTGCAAGAGTTTGATATAGAAATAAGAGACAGAAAAGGGACAGAGAACCAGGTAGCTGATCATCTGTCCCGAATAGAACTAGTAGCTGGGGCATCCCTCCCTTCTACTGAGATTTCTGAGACTTTCCCAGATGAGCAACTCTTTGCCATCCAGGAAGCTCCATGGTTTACAGATATTGCAAATTATAAAGCTGTGAGGTTCATACCACAGGAGTACAGCAGAATGCAAAGAAAGAAATTAATTTCAGATGCCAAGTACTACCTATGGGATGAGCCATATCTCTTTAAGAGATGTGCAGACGGAATGATCCGCAGATGTGTACCCAGAGAAGAAGCACAAAGGATCCTATGGCATTGCCATGGATCACAGTATGGAGGACATTTTAGAAGTGAGCGAACAGCCACTAAAGTCCTCCAATGTGGTTTCTACTGGCCTACTCTCTATAAAGATTTCCGAGAGTTTGTGCGTAACTGTGACAGTTGCCAAAGAGCTGGTAACTTGCCTCACGGATATGCCATGCCTCAACAAGGGATATTAGAGATAGAATTGTTTGATGTATGGGGAATTGACTTCATGGGTCCATTCCCACCATCATACTCAAACACTTACATTCTGGTGGCAGTGGACTATGTATCTAAGTGGGTAGAAGCAATTGCTACACCCACTAATGATACCAAGACCGTGTTGAAATTCCTCCAGAAACACATCTTCAGCAGGTTTGGTGTTCCCAGAGTACTAATCAGTGACGGGGGCACTCATTTCTGCAATATACAGCTATACTCTGCTATGGTCAGATATGGGATTAGCCACAGAGTGGCAACTCCGTATCATCCACAGACAAATGGGCAAGCTGAAGTCTCTAACAGAGAACTAAAAAGAATCCTAGAACGGACTGTGATAGCCCGAAGAAAGGATTGGGCAAAGAGTTTGGATGATGCTCTGTGGGCATACAGAACAGCATTCAAGACTCCTATAGGAACCTCTCCATACCAACTGGTGTATGGGAAGGCCTGTCATCTGCCCGTGGAACTGGAACATAAAGCCTACTGGGCAACCAGATTCCTAAACATGGATGCTCAGTTAGCTGGTGAAAAAAGATTGCTCCAGCTAAATGAGCTAGAGGAGTTCAGACTCAATGCCTTTGAAAATGCAAAAATTTATAAGGAAAAGGCAAAGAAGTGGCATGACAAGAAGTTGTCAACCAGAGTCTTTGAGCCAGGACAAAAAGTTCTGCTCTTCAACTCTAGGCTCAGATTGTTTCCAGGAAAACTTAAATCCCGGTGGAGGGGTCCGTATGTGATTACAAGAGTGTCACCATATGGATATGTTGAGCTTCAGGATATTGATTCTGACAAAAAGTTCATTGTTAATGGACAAAGAATCAAGCATTATCTTGAAGGCAATTTTGAGCAGGAATGCTCAAAACTGAGACTTGAGTGATTCTCAGTAAAGGTCCAGCTAAAGACAGTAAAGAAGCGCTTGCTGGGAGGCAACCCAGTCATTAGCAGGTTATATGTTTTGTTTTTACAAAGGCAAGTATCAAAAATGAAGGAATTCACAGAGTTACAGAAGGATTCAGCGCAAAAAGCAGAGAAAAAGAGCTTACTGATGAAAAAATGCCAGTAAGGGGCATTTTGGGCGTTAAACGCCAGAATGGGCACCATTCTGGGCGTTTAACGCCAGTAAAGGTGCCATTTTGGGCGTTAAACGCCAGAATGGGCACCATTCTGGGCGTTTAACGCCAGGTGTGCAGCATCCTGGGCGTTTAGCAAAACGCCCAGTGACAAAGGGGATTCTGGCGTTTAACGCCAGCCAGGGCACCTGGCTGGGCGTTAAACGCCAGAATGGATGCCATTCTGGGCGTTTAACGCCAGAAAGGTGGGGGACCAAGATTTTGTTTTCCAATCAAATTTTTTCAAACTTTCCTTTTCTTACCCATACTTTTCTACATAAACACATCTCAACCTTTCATCATTCACTTTCAAATCTCTCTCAAATCAATCCCAAATCTTATTCAAAAAACTCACCTTCTCTCAAATTCTCCTCATATCTTCTCAAATTTCCTTTCAATTTTTTTCGAAATCTCCTCCCCCCCTTATAAAAACACGTTCGGCCTCACAACTCCCCCACACCATTCGAATTTGCTCTTCTCCTCTCTCTCTTCTTTCCTTTCTTTTGCTTGAGGACAAGCAAACCTCTAAGTTTGGTGTGCTTTTCCGTGATCACTGAGTCAAGATTCATCAAGATCATGGCTCCCAAGGGAAAACAAACCAATTTAAGAGGAAAGAAAGAGAATAATCCAAAGAATCTTTGGAATCAAGAGAAGTTCTTAACCAAAGAACATGAAGACCATTATCACAAAATAATGGGTCTGAGGTCAGTGATCCCGAAAGTTAAATTTGATCTGAAAGTAGATGAATATCCGGGGATCCAAGAGCAAATTCGAAACAGAGGATGGGAAGTTCTAACCAATCCTGAGATAAAGGTTGGAAGAAATATGGTTCAGAAATTCTACTCAAATCTGTGGCTAACAGATAAGCAGAGAATGACTGGAACTGCTTACCATATCTACAGAACCATGGTCAGAGGGAAAGTTATGTACTTCCATCTGGACAAAATAAGAGAGATCTTCAAATTACCTCAACTGCAAGATGATCCTGAATCCTTTAATAGGAGAATGGTGAGAGCAGATAAAGGGTTGGATCAAGTTCTAGAGGACATATGCCCCCCTGGAACTAAGTGGATAACCAATTCAAAGGGTGTCCCAAACCAACTCAAGAGGGGAGACCTCAAACCAATTGCAAGAGGTTGGCTAGACTTTATTGGGCGTTCCATATTGCCCACTAGCAACCGTTCTGAGGTCACTATCAAGAGAGCAGTGATGATTCATTGCATTATGCTTGGAAAAGAAGTGGAGGTTCATCATGTGATTGCTTGTGAGATCTACACAATTGCAAATAAGAATTCCACTGAAGCCAAATTGGCTTACCCAAGCTTGATCTCCTTACTCTGTAAAGAGGCTGGGGTAAAGATGGGAGTAGATGAATTCATACCCATTGAACATCCAATCACCAAGAAGTCAATGGAAGGACAAATACAAGACAACTCTATCAAAAGGAGGGCGCAGGAGTTCCTCCCTGAATTTCCTGAAATTGGCTACTGGGCCAGCCTAGAAGCATCTATCACCAAGTTGCAAGAGACTATGGAGCAACTTAAGGAAGAACAGCAGAATCAGAACTGCATGCTCTGCAAATTGCTGAAGGAACAAGAGAAGCAGGGGCGTGAACTTCAAGAACTGAAACGCCAAAAGTTCTCCCCTCAATTTGAGGGAGCATCCACTTCTCAAAATCAAGGTTGTTGAGTCCTAACTCTGTGAAAAACCTCTATCATTAGGAGCCTATTTAAATTTTTGTTTCTATTTTTAGTCTCATCTTATATCTATTTTTGAGTCTTGTTCTTAATTCATAATTAATAAAATTTAAAATTCATGTCTTAAAGCTATGAATGTCCTATGAATCCATCACCTCTCTTAAATGAAAAATGCTTTAATCATAAAAGAACAAGAAGTACAGGATTTCGAATTTTTCCTTGAAACTAGTTGAATTAGTTTGATGTGGTGACAATACTTTTTGTTTTCTGAATGAATGCTTGAACAGTGCATAGGTCTTTTGAATTTGTTGTTTTGAGAATGCTAAAATTGTTGGCTCTTGAAAGAATGAGGGAAAAGGAGAACTGTTATTGAGGATCTAAAAAAACATCAGATTGATTCTTGAAGCAAGAAAAAGTAGTGAATACAAAAAAAAAAAGAATTTCGAAAAAAAAAAGAAAAAAAGAAAAAGAAAGAAAAAGAAAGAAATAAAGTTGTGAACCAAGGCAAAGAGAGTGTGCTTAAGAACCCTAGACACCTTTAATTGGGGACTCTAGCAAAGCTGAGTCACAATCTGAAAAGGTTCACCCAATTATGTGTCTGTGGCATGTATGTATCCGGTGGTAATACTGGAAGACAGAGTGCTTTGGGCCACAGCCAAGACTCATAAAGTAGCTATGTTCAAGAATCATCATGCTTTACTAGGAGAAACAATAACACTATCTGAATTCTGAGTTCTTACAGATGCCAATCATTCTGAACTTCAAAGAAAAAAGTGAGATGCCAAAACTGTTCGGAAGCAAAAAGCTACTAGTGCCGCTCATCTAGTTGGAGCTAAGTTTCTGTGATATTTTGGAGTCTATAGTATATTCTCTTCTTTTTATCCTACTTTGATTTTCAGTTGCTTGGGGACAAGCAACAATTTAAGTTTGGTGTTGTGATGAGCGGATAATTTGTACGCTTTTTGGCATTGTTTTTAGTATATTTTTAGTAGTTTTAGTTAGTTTTCAGTATACTTTTTATTAGTTTTTAGTTAAAATTCACTTTTCTGGACTTTACTATGAGTTTGTGTGTTTTTTTGTGATTTCAGGTATTTTTTGGCTGAAATTGAGGGACCTGAGCAAAAATCTGATTCAGAGACTGAAAAGGACTGCAGATGCTGTTGGATTCTGACCTCCCTGCACTCGAAGTGGATTTTCTAGAGGTACAAAAGCCCAATTGGCGCGCTCTCAACGGCGTTGGAAAGTAGACATCCTGGGCTTTCCAGCAATGTATAATAGTCCATACTTTGCCCGAGATTTGATGGCCCAAACCGGCGTTGCAAATCAGCCTCAGAATTTCCAGCATTTAACGCTGGAACTGGCATAAAAATTGGAGTTAAACGCCCAAACTGGCATAAAAGCTGGCGTTTAACTCCAGAAAGAGCCTCTACACGAAAATGCTTCAATGCTCAGCCCAAGCACACACCAAGTGGGCCCAGAAGTGGATTTTTCTGTCATTTACTCATTTTTGTAAACCTTAGGTTACTAGTTCACTATTAATAGGATCTTTTGACATTGTATCTGTACCTCATGACACTTTACACGTTTCTTTGTGTACTTCTTACAGCATAAGTCTCTAAACCCCATGGTTGGGGGTGAGGAGCTCTACTGTGTCTTGATGGATTAATGCAATTACTACTGTTTTTCATTCAATCATGCTTGCTTCCATTCTAAGATATTACTTGTTCTTAAACCGGATGAATGTGATGATCCGTGACACTCATCATCATTCTCAACTATGAACGTGTGTCTGACAACCACCTCCGTTCTACCTTAGATTAAGTAGATATCTCTTGGATTCTTTAATCAGAATCTTCGTGGTATAAGCTAGGACTGATGGCGGCATTCAAGAGAATCCGGAAGGTCTAAACCTTGTCTGTGGTATTCTGAGTAGGATTCAATAATTGAATGACTGTCACGAGCTTCAAACTCCTGAAGGCGGGGCGTTAGTGACAGACGCAAAAGAATCACTGGATTCTATTCCGGCCTGATTGAGAACCGACAGATGGATAGCCGTGCCGTGACAGGGTGCGTTGAACATTTCCACTGAGAGGATGGGAGGTAGCCACTGACAACGGTGAAACCCTTGCATACAGCTTGCCATGGAAGGAGCCTTGCGTGTTTGAAGAAGAAGACAGTAGGAAAGCAGAAATTCAGAAGATGGAGCATCTCCAAAGCCTCAACCTGTTCCCCATTACTGCAAAACAAGTACTTATTTCATGTTCTTTTGCTTTTCACAATCAATTCTGATAATTATTGATATCCTGACTAAGATTTACAAGATAACCATAGCTTGCTTCAAGCCGACAATCTCCGTGGGATCGACCCTTACTCACGTAAGGTATTACTTGGACGACCCAGTGCACTTGCTGGTTTGTTGTGCGGGATTGCAAAAGTGTGATTGCAATTTCGTGCACCATCTATACTGAAATAGTTTAACTTTTCATATAATACCTAACCCTAGTCGCAACTCAAGTACTATCTAAGTTGCCCTAATTCCATTCATTGATTCTTCTACTTCTACTCTTCAATTTATTGTAGTTACATTCATTCTTCTTCCATTCTTTTGTTGTAATTTCCTTTGTGTTGTTCTTATGTTTTGTTGTAGATCTACTATTGTTCCTTCCATTTTCTTTCAATTCAATAAGAGGTAATTCATGTAGATCTTGTTTCCTTTAATTGTTGTTGTTAATTCTTTACATTTGATTGTTGTTAGAATTAATTCTTGTTGTTGATTTACTATGCTTTTCCTTTGTGCCTTCCAAGTGTTTGATAAAATGTTTGGTTGGATTTTAGAGTAGAGTTTTATGTTCTTGGTTTGGAAAGGTAACTTAGGAACTCTTGAGTTGCTAATGTCCAAGAAATTGATGATTGGGATCCATTGACTCTAGTTCTCACTAATTGAATTAGTGAAGAGTTAGGACTTATGGACTATGTGATGACTTGTCATCACATACCCATTTTTCAAGCTAATTTCACTTGTTTTATTAGCCTTTATGCACTTTCTTGCATCCTAAGTAAGTGATTTGGAATGAAAATGCATAACTTCTTTAAATCAAACAACCACCATGAAATTAATGTTAACTCATGAGGTTTAAGCTAAATTTAATTGATTTTTAATTGATTTATAAGCCTTGTGAATTTAGTGATACTTGGAGTGGTCGTTTTGGTTTATTGTAGGTGAGGAAAAGAAGAAAAGGAAAAACGTGGCCTAAGAAAGCGTGGCCCAAGGAGAAGAAAACGTGGTCAAAGGATAGAGAAGTGTGCCGCATGGAAGGGAGGAAGCAAGCATTGCCCTCTACAAGGGCACACTGCCCTCTAGGAGGGCAACATAAGAGAACAAGGCTTGAAAGGCAACACTGCCCTGCCCGCAACAAGGGCAGAGCACAAATTGATGCCATGGATCAAGGAGAGCAAAAACACTGCCCTACCCTCCACAAGGGCAGTATCGGGCCTTCATGGAAAATAAATCAAAGGAAAAAGTTCACCCTTGCTTGCCGCAAGTCTCGAACACGGCACAATGAGGAAGCAAGGAACTAGGCTTCATTATGGTGCCAAGAAAGCCAAGGAAAATGGGTAGCGTGTGTATCGGCCAAGTCTCGAACATGGGACTTCAATTTGGAAACACTGCCCTGCCCTCCGCGAGGGCAGGGCAGCATTTTGTTGTGGCACGGCCAGCGCACCATTCTGGCGCACCAAGGCATCATTCGGCAGCACCAGGAGCACGCACAGGCACCAAAATGGCGCACCAGAAATTTCTGCCCTGCCCTCCGCGAGGGCAGGGCAGCATCCTGCGCACCAAGCTCGCACCACACGCACGCACCATGGGCCAGACGCATCAATTTTCTGCCCTGCCCTCCGCAAGGGCAGGGCAGCCTCCTGGGAGCAAACACTCATGGGCCAAAATCCAACCAAAATTCCATTTAAATTCAATTCCTCTCCAAATTGAATCAAGGCCAACCAAACCCATTTCTCCTCAAATCCAAAGCAAGCAAAGCCCACATCATCACTCAAAGGCACATGAATCAATTAAATTAGGATTTTCATTTTTGTAATTTGTTTTAATTGCATTTTCATTTTTCATTTTGTAAAGCCTATATAAAGGCATCAATTGGAGCTCAATGGAAGGAGGTTGGCTCTAATAGGAGCTCCATTAGAAGAAGGTTGGCTCCATTAGGGAGTAGTAGATAGCTCTCTCTTTTAATTTTCTTTTCTGCTTAAATTTTGGATCAAGAATTGAAGGAATTCTGTTTCAATTCTCCATCTGAAATTCATTTGTGTTCTTCTGCATAATTGAGGAAATTGAGAAATTGGATCTGAAGTTTCTTTTACTGCTTTCATCTTTCTTCTCTTCTGCAAGTTGTCTTCTACTTTGATCAAGGAAGGAATTGAGATCTAGACTTGTTTTCTAGTCTCTATGATTTCCTGAGATTTTAAATTTTATTCTGCACTTAAGCTGAACTTAATTTCTGTTTGCTCCTTCAAGAAATTTTGCCTTGTTGTTTACATCTGCTGCTTTTATTTCATCTGCATTTTTTCCTTTCTGTTTCTATTGCTTCTAATTTACTTTCAAGCACTTTAATCTCCCTGCAATTGTTCTAAGCTTGGATCTACTGCTTTCATTTAATTTCCAGCACCCCAGCCCCCTTTACATTTGATGCAATTTAGAATTCTTGCAATTTAAGTTTCAGTTATTTTACTTTCTTGTTCTTTAAGTTTCCTGCAATTTACATTCTGCAACTTTATCATTCCTGCAATTTACTTTCGGTTGATCAACTTCACACAAATTCACTTCAATGTTAGCTTGACGAAACTAATCACCCACTAAAATTTCTTGATCCATCAATCCCTGTGGGATCGACCTCACTCTAAGTGAGTTATTACTACTTGATGCGACCCGGTATACTTGCCGGTTAGTTTTGTGTGTTGGAAATTTGTTTTTCCGCAAAAATACCATCAAGTTTTTGGCGCCGTTACCGGGGATTGATTAGATCAACAATGATTAAGTGGGTGAGAAGTCTAGATCAAGTATATTTTTATTTTTGTTCTCGGTTCTAAGTTGAAACCAAGGTGTTTGAGTTTTTGCCTCACTAAGAAATTCTCATCTCTGATATGAGTAATTTCAATTTTCCTTGGTGTTGTGTTTTCCAAAATTTAAATAGAGTTCAACTCATCTTATGATCAAACAAATTTTATGGGATATTACCTGATGTGTGGAAAACGATCCAACACAAAACTCACTGGCAAGTGTATCGGGTCGCATCAAGTAATAATAACTCACATGAGTGAGGTCGATCCCACAGGGATTGAAGGATTGAGCAATTTTAGTTTAGTGGGTGGTTTAGTCAAGCGAATCAAGTGTTGGTTGAGTGATTTATGTTTAACAAGAAGTAAATGACAGTAAATGTAAATGGGAAAGGGAAATGTGCAGTAAATTGAGAAGCAGGAAAGTAAAATTGCAGAAACTTAAAGGACAAGAAAATAAATGACTGAAACTTAAAGTGCAAGAAACTTAAATTGCAGTAACTTAAATGGCAAGAAAGATAAATGGCTTGAATATAAAAGGGGTTTAAGGACTGGGGTTGCAGAATCTAAACTAAGAGAAAGTAAATAGCAACAATTAAGAGAGCAAAAAAATTGAATCAGAAGCAATGAGCATTCAAACAGAAAGGAAATAAAATGCAGCAAGGTTCACAGAAGAACCCAAAGTGAATTTTGATCTAAGGACTCAAGAGCTTAGGTAGCAGAGCCTAAAACTCAATTTCCTTCCCAGATCTGGGTTATTTAAGCAATTGACAGAAAATTTAAAGAAGAAGAAATAGAAGAACAGAATTGAACTTGAATTATGCAGAAAACAATTTGAAAAGAGTTCGAATGGGAATTGGGACAGAATTTCCCCAATTTCACACACCCAAAACTCAGAAACAGAAGAGTAGAAATGCTTAGGCAAGAATGAGGAAGAAGAGAGATCAATTCTCCTCCCCAATTCTCAGAATTCTCAGTCAAGTCACCAAGAACAAGTGCCAAAGCTCAAAAAAAGGTAAAATTCAAAAGTGAAGGTAAAAGTGCCAAAGTAAAAGTAAAAATCAAAAGATCCAAAGGTCCTAATTACATCAAACTAACTCCTATTTATACACTTTCTATTCTTGGATATTGGGATTTGGATGGGCTTTTGAATTGGTGAAGAAATGAATTCAAATGGATTTTTAATTTGAATTTTTTCCCAAAAAAATCACTCCCAGGAGGCTGCCCTGCCCTTGTTGAGGACAGGGCAGAAAATTGATGCTTGGTGCGTGGATTTGGTGCGGCCATGTGCGAGTTGGTGCGGCCATGGTGCGCCAAAATTGTGTTGATGCGCGTGGGACGCTGCCCTGCCCGCGCCAAGGGCAGGGCAGGAAGAGTTTGATGCGCCAGGGACGGGTTGGTGCGCGCGGATCGTGCCAAGGAAGGAATTGGTGCGCGCGTTGGTGCTTCTTGGTGCGCCAAGTTCATGTGCCTTCCAAATGCTGCCCTGCCCGCGCCAAGGGCAGGGCAATGTCCCCAATCTTCATGGCCCGTGTTCGAAACTGGGCGGACGCATGCTTCTCATTTTTCTGCTTGGTTTCTTGGCACGGCCATCAACCTTAGAGCTTGGCTTCCTCATGGTTCTTTGTTCGAACCTTGTGGCATGCATAGGTGACATTTTTGCTTTGAATTTCTTCCTTGGAGAGCCCGATTCTGCCCTCCACAAGGGCAGGGCAAGGTTCTCTTCTTCATGGTTTCAAGGCACATTTTGTGCTCTGCCCTTGGAGTGGGCAGGGCAGAGTTGCCTCCCTTGGCTTGGTCACCTAATGTTGCTCTCCTAGAGGGCATTCTGCCCTTGTGGAGGGCAATGTTGCTTCCCCCATTAGTTGCGGCACGCTTCATCTTGATTCGGCCACGCTTTTCTTTCTTTTGCTACACTTTTTAGGCCACGCTTTTCATTTTCTTTTCTTTTCTTCACCTACAATAAACCAAACAACCACTCAAAGTATCACTAAATTCAAGAGGCTTATAAATCAATTAAAATGCAATTAAAATTAGCTTAAACCTCATGATTTAACATTAATTTCATGGTGGTTGCTTGATTTAGAGAAGTTATGCATTTTCACTCCAAATCACTTACTTAGGATGCAAGAAAGTGCATAAATGCTAACAAAACAAATGAAATTAGCTTGAAAAATGGGTATATGATGACTTGTCATCACAACACCAAACTTAAACCTTGCTTGTCCCCAAGCAAGCATCAAAACTAAGAGTAAATGAAATGAATAAGAAAAGAATACACATCCTTATTATGCAGATAGCAGAACTTCAATCTATGGGGCATTTATGCAGACAATGACAACTCAATTATTGTTGCTGTTACATAATGCATATCTTTCTTCAAAGGCTTGCTAAACTTGCTGTTAGATGACTCACTTTTTGATTCCACCCTTGCTAACTTTTCTTGGCTTACAATGCTTATCAAGCTTATTGTTCTTTAAGAGGTTTGGTGTTAAATGTTGCAGCATAGCCTTTGGCTTTATTTTCTTTTCTTTTTGCTCAACATCTTTCCACCACAGACACATGGCTCACTAATTCTTCCTAGGATCATTGATGCCCAGCATCTCTTTGGATCACTAAGTGCTTTGTATCTAAGTTGCTCTTTATTGTGGATTTTCAATTGGCCATCCCAAATCAGTTGATTTAAGTGACCGGGTTTTAAAATACCCCTTAGAATTTACTCATCCAAGCAGATCTTAGTACAAGAACACCATAGGCATATGTCCTAGGGTCCAAGCTATTGGTGTCCAACCTTTATTCTTTGTTTTTCTTGCCATTTTGGCTTTTTCTTTCTTCCTTTTCTTTCTGTTTTTGTTACCAAGGGTTGTTTCATTCTTGATAAGAGTCTTTGTAACAGCAATATAACTCACAATTGAATGAGAATGATATTATGCAACAATTATTTTATGAGTTATGCATTTAATCAAACACATGTACCACCACCAACTTCCATTCATACTTATGCAACATTGGATATTTCACTTTTCAATTCAAACCAAACTCTTTTATTTAAGCATATGGGAAACAAAACAATTTCAAGCTAAGTGGTGGATAACAAGCATTATGCAGATTCATCATTTTTCAAGCAGACAATTTTCACTTGCAACTAGATAAACACTTTAGCAAGACATACAATGGTTCCCATGTTCAAAACAACACACAGCAGCAAGGATTAAGTTCAGATACAACCTTTGAAGTTGCAGCCCTTTGATTCTTCCTTCTGTTGTGTTCTCTTTGAGTTAGAATGCATTTGGCTCATATCCTGCATAGTCCTCAAAGTCGCTTGCTTCTCAAGCCCTTAATTTATATGGTTAGTGTTCATAAACTGAGTGTGGTTTCAGGATTTGTTTTGGTGTGTGAACACCAAACTTAATTGTTTTGCCACTGTCTCAGATGCAACAAGTTAACCATATTTGAAATCATGTATCCTTGCTAAAGGTTAATGGAATTAAAGCTAGAAAATAACTCAACAGTTGAATAATACGTTTGATTGCTTTGAGCTAGAATCATGCAAGAGGTGAGAATGTGTTTTTAAATGATATTTTTGGTGGAACACCAAACTTAGAAGTTTTCATTCTCCCTCAAATTGTTTTGGTGTGCAACACCAAACTTAGCTCCTTGCAATCTATACCAATTATTCAACATTTTTATTGAAAAAGCTATGAAAAAGACAATTACCTCAGGTTGGGTTGCCTCCCAACAAGCGCTCTTTTATTGTCACTAGCTTGACATTGACCTCCCTTTAAGGTGGTTGATGTTGGTGGTGTCTCAACTTGTCACCTCTCACTGTCAGCTTTCTTTGTGTGCCTTGATGTTCAATTTCCATGTGCTCAAGAGAAAGTATTTGGTTGACAGTGTAATAATCTTTTGCTCCTTGCTGTTGGTATACTAGTTGCACCTTATCACCCTTAGAAAATCCTTCAGTTGGGATTTTCTTGTTCTTCCACCCCTTGTGAGCCTTTTTCTTATTCTTCATCTTTTTCTTGCTTGTTGATCTTCCTTTCTTGACGGTTACTTGAGTTGTGATGCCTTCCTTCTTGCTGATCACCCCTGCTTCCTTGTGAATCCCTTTTTCTTCTTGCATCTGTTTGTTTTTCTGTTCCACTTCCTTTTCAGTTGATTGCTTTGGAAGGAGATCATCACTCGTTTTGCTTGTTTCTTCATCCTTTTGTAATTCTGGGAAGACTTTCAGGATGATGCTCTCCTCATGCATCCTGAGGGTTAACTCTCCTTGCTCTATGTCCACAATGGCTCTAGCAGTGGCCAAAAATGGTCGACCAAGTATTATGGAGTTACTTCCATTTTCTGAAGAATCCAGGACCACAAAATCTGCAGGGTAAATGAACTTGTCAACCTTAACTAAAAGGTTTTCAATTAGTCCTTTAGGATATACCACTGATTGGTCCACTAACTCCAAGGACATCTGTGTTGATTTCACCTCCTCTATACCAAGCTTTTTCACTAGAGAATATGGGATTAGATTTATGCTTGCTCCTAGATCGCACATCCCTTTGTTAATGAACAGGTTTCCAATGGTGCATGGTAAAAAGAAACCTCCAGGGTCTTCAAGCTTGGGAGGGAGTCCCTTTTTAATGAGTGCACTACATTCTTCACTAAGCATCACCGTTTCCTTCTCATTCCACTGTCTCTTCTTGTTAATGAGCTCCTTTAGAAACTTAGCATACAAAGGCATTTGCTCGAAAGCTTCAGCTAAAGGTATGTTGATCTCCAACTTCTTGAAAGTCTCAAGAAATTTGTGGAAGTGCTGATCCTTTGTTTCCTTGTGAAATCTCTGTGGATAAGGCAATGGTGGTGTTGAGCTTTTCTCCTCTTGATGCTGTTTTGGACTTGGTTCTTCCATGATTTGCTTTCCTTTCTTTAAATTCTGTGGTTTGTTGTTCTCTTCTGTGAGTTTTGCTGGAGCATTCTTGCTTATCATGTCCTTGTTGATGGCTTCATCATTCTTAGTTGGCTCAGTGTCATTCTCTATAAGCTTCCTTGTTGCTCCTTGGTTACCATCTGTTAACACTTTTCCACTTCTTAGTTGCACGACCTTGCATTCTTCCTTTGGGTTGGGAATGGTGTCACTAGGTAGTGAACTTGATGGTTTTTCAACAGAAATCTTCTTGGAGATTTGTCCAATCTGCCTCTCTAGGTTCTTCATGGAGGCTTCTTGATTTTTGGTTGTCAGTTCCTGGCTCTTCATTAGTTTCTCCATGAGTAGCTCTAGATTGGTGATTCTCTGTGAGTCTTGTGAGGTGGGTTGATTTTGGGGTGTTGATGGATGAATATAAGTGTTTTGGTTGGTTGGGTGGTTATTGGGTGGGTATTGGTTAGGATTTGGGTAGTTGTTTTGTGGTTTTCTGTATGTATTTTGGTTAGTGTTTGGCTGGGGGTTATGGTTTGTGTTTTTCCAATTGTTCTGGCCTGTGTTTCTTTGCCATGGTTGTTGGTTTTGATTATGGTTGTCTCCCCATCTGAGGTTGGGATGGTTCTTCCAAGATGGATTGTAAGTATCCCCATAAACTTCATTTGTTCCAGGATTTTGGTTGTGCATGTATTGGACTTGCTCTTATTGTTGCTCTTCTTGAGTTTCTTCACTTTGCACCCAAGTGGTTGGAGGTTGGCTTGTGGTGCTCACTGCTGCCACTTGCAAGCCATCAATTCTCTTAGCCATTTGCTTAAATTGTTGTTGAATCTGCTGCTGCATCATCTTGTTCTGGGCTAGAATTGAATCAACTCCTTCCAACTCCATTACTCCTCTTCTTTGTGATGGTTGGCGTTGTCTTTGATGAGCAAAGAAATATTGGTTGTTGGCCACCATATCAATGAGGTTTCGAGCTTCCTCTGTGGTTTTCATGAGCTGTAAAGAGCCTCCTGCAGAATGATCAAGAGCTTCTTGAGCTTTAAGAGTGAGTCCCTCATAGAAGTTTTGCAACTTGTCCCACTCAGTGAACATTTCTGGGGGACATTTCCTCAATAGAGCCTTATATCTTTCCCATGCTTCATATAAGTTCTCGGCCTCCATTTGAGTGAATGTTTGAACCTCTGTCTTCAACCTTAGGACTCTTTGAGGGGGGTAGAATTTGGCAAGGAACTTGCTCACCAAGTCATCCCAAGTGTTGATGCTTTCTTTTGGGAATGTCTCTAGCCATTGAGTTGCTTTATCTCTGAGAGAAAATGGGAAGAGTAACAACTTATAGCTATCAGGAGGTACACCATTTGTCTTCACTGTGTCACAGATTCTCAAGAAGGTAGACAAATGTTGATTTGGATCCTCCAAAGGACCTCCTCCAAATGAACAATTGTTTTGAACTAGAGTGATGAGTTGTGGCTTGAGTTCAAAATTGTTTGCATTGACATTGGGAGGAAGAATGCTACTCCCACAATGCCTAGCATTTGCAAATGTGTATGAAGCCAAGACTCTTCTCTGTTGTTGATTATTGTTGGCTCCTTCTCCTGGTTGATTGGTATCTCCTTCCATGTCTTGGAATTCCTCCTCAGATTCTTCTTCTCCAACAATGTTCTTTCCTCTTTCAGCTCTTCTTATTCTCCGAAGAGTCCTTTGATCAATTTCTGAGATAATAGGGGAAGATCTTCCTATACCTGACATACAAACACACAACAATAAACACACAGACCCAGAAGATTAACAAAACTTCAATCTATTGCTAAAATGAGGTTTTAGTTAGTTTAAGCAAAAATTCAAACAGTTAGTGTGTTAGTAAGAATTAGAGTAACAGAAAAGAAAAAGTGCTTAATCTAGACCTCCACTTCACTTAATCATTGTCAATCTATTTCAATCCCCGGCAACGGCGCCAAAAACTTGATGTGTGGAAAACGATCCAACACAAAACTCACCGGCAAGTGTACCGGGTCGCATCAAGTAATAATAACTCACATGAGTGAGGTCGATCCCACAGGGATTGAAGGATTGAGCAATTTTAGTTTAGTGGGTGGTTTAGTCAAGCGAATCAAGTGTTGGTTGAGTGATTTGTGTTTAACAAGAAGTAAATGACAATAAATGTAAAGGGGAAAGGGAAATGTGCAGTAAATTGAGAAGCAGGAAAGTAAAATTGCAGAAACTTAAAGGACAAGAAAATAAATGACTGAAACTTAAAGTGCAAGAAACTTAAATTGCAGTAACTTAAATGGCAAGAAAGATAAATGGCTTGAATATAAAAGGGGTTTAAGGACTGGGGTTGCAGAATCTAAACTAAGAGAAAGTAAATAGCAACAATTAAGAGAGCAAAAAAATTGAATCAGAAGCAATGAGCATTCAAACAGAAAGGAAATAAAATGCAGCAAGGTTCACAGAAGAACCCAAAGTGAATTTTGATCTAAGGACTCAAGAGCTTAGGTAGCAGAGCCTAAAACTCAATTTCCTTCCCAGATCTGGGTTATTTAAGCAATTGACAGAAAATTTAAAGAAGAAGCAATAGAAGAACAGAATTGAACTTGAATTATGCAGAAAACAATTTGAAAAGAGTTCGAATGGGAATTGGGACAGAATTTCCCCAATTTCACACACCCAAAACTCAGAAACATAAGAGTAGAAATGCTTAGGCAAGAATGAGGAAGAAGAGAGATCAATTCTCCTCCCCAATTCTCAGAATTCTCAGTCAAGTCACCAAGAACAAGTGCCAAAGCTCAAAAAAAGGTAAAATTCAAAAGTGAAGGTAAAAGTGCCAAAGTAAAAGTAAAAATCAAAAGATCCAAAGGTCCTAATTACATCAAACTAACTCCTATTTATACACTTTCTATTCTTGGATATTGGGATTTGGATGGGCTTTTGAATTGGTGAAGAAATGAATTCAAATGGATTTTTAATTTGAATTTTTTTCCAAAAAAATCACTCCCAGGAGGCTGCCCTGCCCTTGTTGAGGGCAGGGCAGAAAATTGATGCTTGGTGCGTGGATTTGGTGCGGCCATGTGCGAGTTGGTGCGGCCATGGTGCGCCAAAATTGTGTTGATGCGCGTGGGACGCTGCCCTGCCCGCGCCAAGGGCAGGGCAGGAAGAGTTTGATGCGCCAGGGACGGGTTGGTGCGCGCGGATCGTGCCAAGGAAGGAATTGGTGTGCGCGTTGGTGCTTCTTGGTGCGCCAAGTTCATGTGCCTTCCAAATGCTGCCCTGCCCGCGCCAAGGGCAGGGCAATGTCCCCAATCTTCATGGCCCGTGTTCGAAACTGGGCGGACGCATGCTTCTCATTTTTCTGCTTGGTTTCTTGGCACGGCCATCAACCTTAGAGCTTGGCTTCCTCATGGTTCTTTGTTCGAACCTTGTGGCATGCATAGGTGACATTTTTGCTTTGAATTTCTTCCTTGGAGAGCCCGATTCTGCCCTCCACAAGGGCAGGGCAAGGTTCTCTTCTTCATGGTTTCAAGGCACATTTTGTGCTCTGCCCTTGGAGTGGGCAGGGCAGAGTTGCCTCCCTTGGCTTGGTCACCTAATGTTGCTCTCCTAGAGGGCATTCTGCCCTTGTGGAGGGCAATGTTGCTTCCCCCATTAGTTGCGGCACGCTTCATCTTGATTCGGCCACGCTTTTCTTTCTTTTGCTACACTTTTTAGGCCACGCTTTTCATTTTCTTTTCTTTTCTTCACCTACAATAAACCAAAACAACCACTCAAAGTATCACTAAATTCAAGAGGCTTATAAATCAATTAAAATACAATTAAAATTAGCTTAAACCTCATGATTTAACATTAATTTCATGGTGGTTGCTTGATTTAGAGAAGTTATGCATTTTCACTCCAAATCACTTACTTAGGATGCAAGAAAGTGCATAAATGCTAACAAAACAAATGAAATTAGCTTGAAAAATGGGTATATGATGACTTGTCATCATTACCCACCATCACCAATATCTAATGGTGGTTGGGAATATCACCAAGAAATCACAGATTCTGAGCACTCCAATCCATGGAGATTTGCTTCACAGACACAAGATGAGCAAGAAAACCATATGGGATATTTTCTTCCACCACAAAATGATGCTAGTCATGATTCTAATGGTGGCTGGGAAGAAAATTCTAATGCTCCATATGATATTCATCCAAAGATATCATCACTTGACCATGATTCAACAGAAAGCCTCTATCAAAATTCACCACCAACACAAACTTCCATGAACCAAAGCCTCTCAAAGCTTGAGACCATGTGTGAAAAATATGAGAAGGAGGCACAGATATCCTGGAACGAGTGACAGCTTTCCGGTTCTTTCATTTCTTCATGAGTTCTCCAACTTTTCATGCTTCTTTCTTCATTCCCTTGATCCAATCTTTGCCTCCTAAACCTTAAATCACTTAACAAACATATCAAGGCATCTAATGGAATCAAGGAGAATTAGATTTAGCTATTTTAAGTCCTAAAAAGCATGTTTTCACTCTTAAGCACAATTAAAGGAGAATATACAAAACCATGCTATTTCATTGAATAAATGTGGGTAAAAGGTGATGAAATCCCCTAAATTCAATACAAGATAAGCCGTCAAATTAGGGTTTGTCAACGAGCAAGAGAATTCATTCAAAAACATGGAAATAATGTTAGCTCAATTGGTGAGTGCAACAAGGAAAGAGGAAAAACAAGAGGAAGAGGCTACTAAGTCAAGTGAATTTTTAGTGAAGAAGGAAGAGGTGGTGGAAATATTTGAACCTGAAACTGCACTTGAGATGACAAGAGCACATGACAACTCACAACTCTCACAAACCTCCCTGGACCAAAATGCCTCAACACTTGAATCCATGATTGAAAGGTATGAAGAGGAGATGAAGAAAGCTTGGGAAGATCAACAAACCTCCTCCATAAAAGAGCTATTAAAGCAAATGTTGAGTGTAAAAGAGGAAGTGGAAGAACAAGCTAGTGAGGAGGACTATCAAGAACGTCCAAACTCAAGGGAAACAGAGAGGCACATGAAGGACAAGCTCATTGAACCACCAATTCAAAAGGCTCTGGATGAAGATCAAACTCCAAAAATCACACAGCAACCATGTCTTGATGATGACAAGTCATCATATACCCATTTTTCAAGCTAATTTCACTTGTTTTGTTAGCATTTATGCACTTTCTTGCATCCTAAGTAAGTGATTTGGAGTGAAAATGCATAACTTCTCTAAATCAAGCAACCACCATGAAATTTATGTTAAATCATGAGGTTTAAGCTAATTTTAATTCAATTTTAATTGATTTATAAGCCTCTTGAATTTAGTGATACTTTGAGTGGTTGTTTTGGTTTATTATAGGTGAAGAAAAGAAAAGAAAAGGAAAAGCGTGGCCTAAGAAGTGTAGCCCAAGAAAAGGAAAGTGTGGTCAAAGAGAAAGGAAGTGTGCCGCATGCAAAGGGGAGGCAATGTTTGCCCTCCACAAGGGCACACTGCCCTCTAGGAGGGCAACATAAGAGAACCAAGAAGAGAAGGCAACTCTGCCCTGCCCACTCCAAGGGCAGAGCACAATTTTGTGCCTTGGAACCAAGAGGAATAGAATGTTGCCCTGCCCTCCACAAGGGCAGTATCGGGCTATCCAAGGAAGAAAATCGAAGGAAAAATATCACCCATGCATGCCACAAGAATCGAACACGGAACAAGGAAGAAGCAAGGAACTAAGGTTGAGTGCCGTGCCAAGAAACCAAGGAAAATGATCAAGCGTGTGTCTCTGCCCAGATTCGAACACGGGCCTTCATTTTGGAAACACTGCCCTGCCCTCCGTGAGGGCAGGGCAGCATTTGGACTGATGCACAAATCTGGCGCACCACACACAAATCTGGCGCACCAATTCTCTCCTGGCAGCACCAAGCACGCACCAAGCTCGATCCTGGCAGCACCAAAAATTCCTGCCCTGCCCTCCGCGAGGGCAGGGCAGCATCCTATGCACCACACACAAATCTGGCGCACCAATTCTTAATTCTGGCGCACCAACTCTTGATTCTGGCAGCACCAACAGCGCACCAAGGCATTTCTGGCGCACCAACTTTTCCTGCCCTGCCCTTGGCGCGGGCAGGGCAGTGTTTTGCGCACCAAAGTCGCACCAGACCGCACCAAGGCCGCACCAACATGCACCAAATCCTGCCCTGCCCTCCACAAGGGCAGGGCAGCCTCCTGGGAGCAACTTTTCATGGGCCGAAAATTCAAATTAAAACCCCATTTTATTTCATTTCTTCACCAATTCAAAAGCCCATCCAAATCCCAATATCCAAGAATAGAAAGTGTATAAATAGGAGTTAGTTTGATGTAATTAGGACTTTTACTTTGAGCTTTAGACTTTTACTTGGAGCTTTAGACTTTTACTTGGAGCTTTAGACTTTCACTTTTATTTGGAGCTTTGGAATATTCTTGGTGATTTCACTGAGATTTCTGAGAATTGGGGAGGAGAATTGATCTCTCTTCTTCCTCATTCTTGCCTGAGCACTTCTAATCTTCTGTTTCTGAGTTTTGGGTGTGAGAAATTGAGGAAATTCTGTCTCAATTCCCATTCAAATTCTCTTTTAATTCTTTTCTGCATAATTGAATCTATTTACCTTCTCTTTACTGCTTCTTCTTCTAATTCTTGTCAATCGCTTTGTGAGCTTGGATCTAGGAAGGCAAATAGAGATCTAGGCTCTGCTACCTAGTCTCTTGAGACCTGAGACCCAATTTTACTTTTGGTTCTTCTGTGAACCCTGCTGCACTTTAATTTCATTTTCTGTTTGAATTCTCATTGCTTCCAATTCAATTTCTGCTCTATCAATTGTTGCAATTTACTTTCTCTTGTTTAAATTCTGCAATCCCTGTCCTCAATTCCCTTTTACTTTCAAGCAATTTATATTTCTTGCAATTTAAGTTACTGCAATTTACATTTCTTGCACTTTTAAGTTTCAGTCATTTACTTTCTTGTTCTTTAAGATTCAGTCCATTTTACCTTCCTGTTCTTTAATTTACTGCAAATTCCCCTCTCCCTTTACATTTACTGTCATTTACTTCCTGTTAAACACAAATCACTCAACCAACACTTGATCCGCTTGACTAAACCACCCACTAAACTAAAATTGCTCAATCCTTCAATCCCTGTGGGATCGACCTCACTCATGTGAGTTATTATTACTTGATGCGACCCGGTACACTTGCCGGTTGGATTTGTGTGTTGGAAATTCGTTTCCCGCAAAAACACCATCAAGTTTTTGGCGCCGTTGCCGGGGATTGAAATAGATTGACAATGATTAAGTGAAGTGGAGGTCTAGATTAAGCACTTTTTCTTTTCTGTTTTTCTAACTCACTAACTGTTTGAGAAATTGCCTCTATTAACTCACTAACAATTTATCTCAAATAACTGCTCTTAATTCTCAAGCCTGTTGTTGTTTGGTCATCCTGATTGTTTGCATATCACAGGAAATCAAGTTTCTACAGACAAAGGGTATCATGACATGAAGCCACCACTTATTACACTCATCAAGAACAATTGTTCTTATGACGGAAATCCATCGGAAGATCCTCAGCAGCACATATCCACTTTTCTGAAGACTTGAAATGCAGTCAAAACCGATGGTTCAGATCATGACACTTATAAGGTCCTGTTATTCCCTTTCTCATTAAAGGGTGAAGCTGCACAATGGTTTGAAACTTTTCCCCAAGGAAGTATCACTAGTTGGGATGATTTGGTTACCCAATTTCTTGCCAAATTCACCTCATCTAGACAGATCATCCAGCTGAAAGAGGAGGAACATCTATTCACACAAGGGGACAAAGAACCACTCTTTAAGGCCTGGGAAAGATACAAGAAAGCAACTGATAAAATGGGCTTCCGAGCTTTCTATGAAGGATTGACCCCAGAAACAAGAAAAGCAGTGGACTACTTCTCAGATGGCCTACTCAAAGCAACAACAACTGCCCAAGGAATTGCAGACTTCAATGACAAAGGAGTCAACAATCAACATTCATTTGAGAAACCACAGAATGAAATCTCAGAAAAAGAAGTGACGAATATTGAAGGGGTGAATGCGTTCAAGGACTTAAACAGACAAGTGCACCATCAACCACAGCAAAACATGGAGCTATCTGCTGCAGTGAATGCCAAATTTCCACCATGGAGACCCCATTCCTATCTGAGAATGAGGGAGTCTCAACATCAAGAACAAGGAGGTTTCCACCAAGGCAACTTCATGACCACAAACAATCAACATTACCCACCCACTAATACCACTCAAGGCCAACACTCGCAACACAGATACTCCCAGACTCATCTCAACTGGAGAAGAAACGAGTACCAACATCACAAACCAAGGGACTTCAATTATAACAACCCCAACTTCACAAACCAACAAAAATATCATAGCAATAACAACCACTACATGCCACCACCACACCCACCCTTCCTACCTTTAACATCTCATAACCAACCAACCTCACAAGACTCTCAGAGAATCACAAACTTGGAGATCGTAATAGAGAGAATGATGAAACACCAAGAGGAGACAACAAGAAACCAAGAGATGTTAATCAGAGGAATTGAGGAGCAGATAGCTCAACTGGCTAAGTACTTTGCAGAAATAGGTGAGAAGAAACCAAACACTTTCCTCAAAACCATTGAAGACAAACCAACCGACAACAAAGATGCTACAAAGAAGGAAGGATGGAAAAGGATCATAGAGGACAATGAAAAAATACTGAACAAAGGAAGTACCAGCCAAGAAAAACACAACAAGAAATTCTTTCAAGGAGAGACAGAGGATAGGACTAAAGAAAAGCAGAAAATCCCCACTGGAAAATTTTCACTAGGGGATAGAGTGATGATCAATATTCAAACCATGAAGGTGTCCCCACAGTTGTCTGATCATTACACTGTGACTAAAATCCTTCCACAAGAATTTATAGAGGTCATCAAAGAGGAAACCGGAAGGAAGTTCACAGTGAAGAAAGACAAGCTAAGGCACTGTGATTTTCAACCTCCATGATCAGCAGAACAGAAGATGTCAAGCTAGTGACAATAAAAGAGCGCTTGTTGGGAGGCAACCCAACCTGAGGTAGTTTTTTTTCATAGCATTTTCAATAAAAATGTTGAATAATTGGTATGCATTGCAAGGAGCTAAGTTTGGTGTTGCACACCAAAACAATTTGAGGGAGAATGAAAACTTCTAAGTTTGGTGTTCCACCAAAAATATCATTTAAAAGCACATTCTCACCTCTTGCATGATTCTAGCTCCAAGCAATCAAACACATTATTCAACTGTTGCATTATTTTCTAGCTATTAATTTCATTAACCTTTAGCAAGGACACAAGGTTTCACATATGGTTAAAACTCTTGCATAAGAGGCAGTGGCAAACAATTAAGTTTGGTGTTCCCACACCAAAATCAATCCAGAGTCACACTCAATTTATGCATACTAACTGTTCCGAGGGTTACCTGAAACGTGGAGCTCGGTCGTCTGGCAAGACCCGAGGTGGGGGTTTCCGTGACCCGAGCTTGATGCGCTGAGCGGCGGGTGGTTGTACCTGCAATGACACTCCGATGCTTAAGTTAGCATGGGTCCAAGCAGATATGTGTAGAATATGGAATGTGTGTTATACCTGGGTGCTCCAGTGTATTTATAGTAGTTGGCCGTGATCTTCCCTGGATAAGATATTCTTATCTTATCTTATCTTTTGGGGGTTTTATCCCTATCTTTGTGGAACCGCCTTTCCTAGGCCTTTTCGGCCTTTAGGTTTTTGGGCTTCGTTCCTTTTGATGGGCCTTCTTAGCTTATTTGTCCGAGGTCCGACCTCAGGCGTGGGCCTTGGGATGAGGTCGGACCTTCTATGAACTTACCGAGTTTTGAGGAGCTCGGTCAGGGTATGAACAGTGCCCCTGCCCGAGTTCGTCCTTCTTGAGAGGTCGAGCTCGGGCATAGTAGTTTTTTCAAAATTTGAAAATGGCCGTTTCAGCATTTATTGCTTTTTACCGTTTCTCCTCGATTTCCGTTCAGGCTCTGTGAAGGCATTATTTATTTGCCCCTTTCCTCATTTTCTTCGTTTATTCTGTTCCCTTTTCCGTTTTCTGAGTTTTCGCCATCTCTCCTTCGAGCACCGCTCTTTCTTTCTCTTTGTTCTTTTTCTCCGATTCTTTCTGTGCGTTTTTCCGGGGTTTCTTCTGCGCCGCCTGTTTCTCCTTGCTGTTGGAACTCGTCGTTCTCTTTCTTTCCAGGTTCGTTCTCGTCTCTTTTTCTTTTTGTGTACATATGCTTCTGTTCTTTTGTGTGGCTCTTTTGTCTGTTTCTTTTTCTCTATGCCTGGGTTGCCCCGAAAAGAGGCGCCGCCATTGCTTTGTTGTTTGTACATGGGGGGCTCTTTTTTGTTTTCTGGTATTTTGCTCCGGGTTGCTGTGTTTTCTTCTAAAAGATCTTTGTTTCTTGCTTTTGCTGAATGGGTTTTTGCTGTCTGCCTTTATGTGATTTTTGTTTTGCTGTTTGTACTCTTCTTTGTAGGCAAGATTTTTATATCTCGAAAGGTTCTTCAAGCAATGTCGACCAAGATTCCGAGTGGTCTTGGTTGGGTAGATCCTGTTCCTCTAAAAGTCCCTTCTGTGGTAGATTCTGAGTATTTAGCTAGGTTTCGTAGGCAATGTAGTATATGTGAAGATAGAGAGTCTGAGAGGGATTATGAGCTAGTAGCCCCGGATTCCGAGGAGAGAGTGTGCTTCCCGCCCTTAGATAGTTCCGAGAAGCTCTTCTTTTACGCTTATGATTGTTTCTTCTCTAAACTGAGCATCCGACTTCCTTTTACCGACCTGGAGTCCGAGGTGTTGTGGTCTTGTAACCTTGCCCCTACGCAGCTCCATCCAAATTCTTGGGCATTTTTAAAGCTGTTCCAACTTTTGTGTCAGTTTTTGGGTGTCTCTCCCTCTATTTCTCTTTTTTCCTATTTGTTTGTGTTGACGAAGCCGGGGTCGGGTGGAGGGAAGGTGTCCTGGGTCTCTTTTAGGGCTAACCAGGGAAGAAAGTTTTGTACCCTGTATGATGAGTCCTTTCACGATTTTAAGAACTTTTATTTCAAAGTCCGGGCTATTGGAGACGTCCGACCTTTCTTTCTAGATGAGAGTGGGGAGCCTTCTTTTCCTCTTTGTTGGCAGGAGAATGTAGTGTCTGTTAAGTATACCTTTGAGAGTCTAGATGAGGTGGAGCAGGCTTTTGTGGGTGTGGTGAGCAGTTTATGGGGTCGGGCACCTCACTTGGACACGAAGAAAATGTTGGGAGATCCAAGCCTTCTCCGTTCCGAGTTAGGTAGTTCCCGACCTCTTCCGGAATTCATCTTTTTTAGTATTTTTGTATTGTCTGTTTTTGGTGGAATTTCTGTTATTGTAATCCTTTTCTTTATTTCTTTGCAGAGATGTCTTCTCAGGCGGATTCCATGAAATTCCTTCGTCGGACGAAGAAGTCGGTGGCTGCTCGGAATATCGAGGCCGGGGAGGCTTCTGCCCGATCTTCTCCGCAGAAGACTACTGTGGGTGTTCAGACTCGGTCGAAGACTATTCCGACTCCTCAGTTCCGAGCTATAAATCAGGATCCTCCGACCTCTGGGCCTGTTATTTCTTCTCCTCCTCCGTTCTCGGGTCCTCCTCCCAAGAAGCAGAAGACCTCTCAAGGGCTTGCCGGTTTTAATGATAAGGACTTTGATGCTCTTGGTTGGATTGAGCAGCATATCCTCCCTCAGACCTTTATTTCTACTGATGATGTGTCTATGGAGCATCATTTTCAGTATATGGCGCGGAGCTGTGTCCGGATGGCTAGTCTTCATGCTGCTATTGCCCGGGAGTTCAAGAAATCTCCTCTTGGGGCGACTAGCTCCCGACTTGAGAAGGCTCAGTCCGAGCTTGATAAGATTAGTCAACTGAAGGCTGCCAGGATTACTGAGCTGGAGGCTTCTTTGGAGAAAGAGAAAGCTAGGGCTACTGCGGCTGTGGCGTCAGCGAAGACATCTGAGGAGATGGCGAAGGCGGCCACAGAGAATTATACTCGGCTATATGCCGAGCTTGTGGAGACGAAGGAGGAGTTGCAATCTGCGCAGGACAAGTTTTACGAGCTGGAAGGTCATGTGGCCAAGGGTATGGATGCTATGTTTGAAAATCTGAAGGCTCAGGTTCGGGTTCTTGCTCCCGACCTAGATCTGAGCTTGTTCAGTACGGATAACGTCGTTGTGGAGGGAAAGATTGTTCCTGCTCCAAACGAGGATGAGGTTCCGGCGTCCGACCCCGAAGTTCCTGTTGAGAACCCGACTTCTTCTTTGGCCGGGGATGGATTTGGTGTGGGGGTTTCAAACCCGGGTGACGTTGCCGTCGATGCAGTCCCGATTTCTATGTTTGCTCCGCAGTTTTCTGTTGATGCGGAGTCTGGAAAGGACCTTGATCCTCTGTAATCTTTGATGTTTTGCCCGACCTGTGGGCTTTTTTGTTTTTGGATGGTTACTGTGAACGCTTTTGGACACCTTTTTGCTTATTAGCTACTTTGTAGTAACTTTTTATTTACGCGGTGTTTGCGTTTTGATTTTTTGTTTCCGCTTTTGTGCTTTTTAGTTGTTTTCGGATAACAACTTTTTAGCTAGCGTTTTGACCTTTTGTTTTCGCTTTTGTGCTTTTTAGTTGTTTTCGGATAACAACTTTTTAGCTAGCGTTTTGACCTTTTGTTTTCGCTTTTGTGCTTTTTAGTTGTTTTCGGATAACAACTTTTTAGCTAGCGTTTTGACCTTTTGTTTTCGCTTTTGTGCTTTTTAGTTGTTTTCGGATAACAACTTTTTAGCTAGCATTTTGACCTTTTGTTTTCGCTTTTGTGCTTTTTAGTTGTTTTCGGATAACAACTTTTTAGCTAGCGTTTTGACTTCTTGTGCTTTCGTTCTTTCGCTTGTACTTTTTAGTTGTTTTTTGTAAAGCAACTTTTTAGTAAGCGATTTCGAAACTTCCTTCGATTTCGTTCTTTCGCTTGTACTTTTTAGTTGTTTTTTGTAAAGCAACTTTTTAGTAAGCGTTTTCGAAATCTTGGTTTTTCGCCGTTTTAAGGCTTCTTTCTCTGATCCGGGCCTTTCCTCGGACCTCGGATGCTTTGAGTACCTCCTTTGTTGGGTCCGACCTTGTTGCCGGTTGGCCCTTTTTAAGTTATTTTTGTAATCTCTTTTTATTTGGCTTTTTGAGCCTTTCCAGAGTTACTTTATAACTTCTCACATTAATTTGAACCTCGTCGCTTTATCTTTGCCGACCTTGTGTGGTCTCTTGGCAAATGATTTTTTGCGTTTTGTCGAGCATAAATTAATGCGCCTTGGCGGGGTACTTTTCCAGGATTTTGTTTTATCATGAAGAACAAAAGAAAATAGAAAAATTTGATTAGTATTAAAAAAGAAAGAATATTTACAGAGTGTTTACCCTTGACTAGGTCGGGTGCCTTACTTGACCGGGTGTCTCATTAAAAAACCCTTGTAGGGAAAAAGAGTACACCTCGGGTCAAATTTTTCTAGCTGTAGTACCATCTTAGATTACAGGCGTGCCAGGCCCTGGGCAGCTCATTGCCTTCTAGGTCGGATATCTTGTAATAGCCTTTTCCTAAGACTTCTGTTACTTTGTAGGGTCCTTTCCAGTTTGCAGCTAGCTTTCCTTCTCCCGACTTTTGTGTTCCGATGTCGTTTCGGATTAGAATTAGGTCGTGAGTGGAGAAGCTCCGTTTTATTACTTTCTGATTGTATCTAAGGGCCGTTCGTCGTTTTAGGGCTTCTTCTCGGATCCGGGCTCTTTCTCGGACCTCGGGGAGGAGGTCGAGTTCTTCCTTTTGAGCCTGTGGGTTACCTTCTTCGTTGTAGAGGATGACTCTGGGTGACCCTTCATCTATTTCGATAGGAATCATTGCCTCCATCCCATAAGCTAGTCGGAAGGGCGATTCTCCCGTTGTAGAGTGTGGAGTTGTCCGATATGCCCATAGCACCTGGGGGAGCTCCTCGGCCCATGCCCCTTTGGCCTCTTGGAGTCTTCGTTTTAACCCGGCCAAGATGACTTTATTTGCAGCCTCTGCTTGTCCATTGGCTTGTGGGTGCTCGACTGATGTGAATTACTGTTTGATTTTTAGTTCGGCCACTAAGTTCTGGAAATTTGTGTCCGTGAACTGTGTCCCGTTGTCTGTTGTGATGGAGTAGGGGACTCCGAACCTTGTGACAATGTTTTTGTATAGGAATTTGCGGCTTTTCTGAGCCGTAATGGTGGCTAAGGGTTCAGCTTCGATCCACTTTGTGAAGTAGTCGACCCCTACTATGAGGTATCGGACTTGCCCCGGTCCTTGGGGGAACGGGCCGAGTAGATCAAGTCCCCATTTTGCGAAGGGCCATGGTGCGGTGATGCTGATAAGGTCTTCGGGTGGTGCCTTGTGAAAATTGGCGTGTTTTTGGCAGGGGGCATATTTTCACAAATTCCGTGGCGTCTTTTTGCAAAGTTGGCCAGTAGAAGCCGGCTCGGATTACTTTTTTGGATAATGCCCGAGCTCCGAGGTGGTTCCCACACATGCCTCCGTGGACTTCTTCGAGGACGCTCTTTGTTTCTGAGGTCGGGACGCACCTAAGGAGGGGGTTTGCGAATCCTCTTCTGTATAATACGTCGTGAATTAGTGTATAATTCTGGGCGTCTTTCGTGAGTCTTTTAGCTTCCTTTCTTTCGGTGGGAAGAGTTCCCGACTTCAGGTAATTGAGTATGGGGGTCATCCATCCTTGCTGTTGGTTGGATATGTTCAGCGTTTCTTCCTCTCTTATCACAGAGGGAGATTGTAAGGTCTCCTGGAGGAGACTTCTATTGTTGCCTCCAGGTTTGGTGCTCGCGAGCTTTGAGAGGGCGTCTGCCCGGGCGTTTTGTTCCCGAGGTATGTGCTGGATTTGTATTTCTGAAAAGTGGCGCAATTGTGCCTGTGTTTGGTCTAGGTATCTTTTCATAGTTGGGTCTTTGGCCTGGTAGCTTCCATTTACTTGTGATGTGACGACCTGGGAGTCGCTGAAGATTGTGATTTTCTGGGCTCCGACCTCTTCGGCTAGTTTTAGGCCTGCTAGTAGGGCCTCGTATTCGGCTTGGTTGTTCGAAGCCTGGAACTCGAATTTTAGGGATAGTTCTATCCGCATTCCTTGGTTGCTTTCGAGTATAACCCCTGCTCCACTTCCTGTTTTGTTTGAGGACCCGTCAACATACAGGTTCCATGAGAGTGGGGTTCCGGGGGTCTCAGTGTATTCTGCGATGAAGTCGGCTAGATACTGAGATTTTATGGCAGTCCGGGCTTCGTAGTGGAGGTCGAACTCGGACAGTTCCACCGCCCATTGTAGGATTCGTCCCGCCAGGTCTGTTTTTTGTAGGATGTGTTTTATGGGTTGGTTTGTCCGGACTTTGATGGTGTGGGCCTGAAAGTAGGGACGGAGCCTCCGAGCTGTGAACACTAGGGCGTAGGCGAATTTTTCTATTTTCTGATAGTTTAATTCGGCCCCTTGTAGTGCCTTGCTTACAAAGTATACGGGGTGTTGTCCTTGGTCATTTTCTCGTATCAATGCTGAAGCGACTGCTCGATGTCCGACCGAGAGGTATAGTACGAGCTCTTCCCCTTTTACAGGTCGGGTTAGGATTGGTGGCTGCCCGAGGAACTCCTTGAATTCTTGAAAGGCTTTTTCGCACTCCGGGGTCCATGAGAAGGGTTTCCCTTTCTTTAGGAGTGAGTAGAGAGGTAGCGACTTTATCGCTGATCCTGCCAAGAATCTTGATAGGGCGGCCAGCCTTTCCATTCAGTTGTTGTACTTCTTTGACACACGTCGGGCTCTTCATATTGAGTATTGCTTGGCATTTGTCCGGGTTTGCTTCGATGCCCCTTTGAGTCAGCATGAAACCTAAGAACTTTCCGGCTTCTGCGGCGAAGGTGCACTTCGTCGGGTTAAGCCTCATGTTGTGTTTTCTGAGGGTGCCGAAGACACTGGTGAGGTCGGTCAGTAAGTTTCTGTCTTCTTGTGTCTTTACCAGCATGTCATCGACGTACACCTCCAGTTGTAGTCCGATGTGCTCTGAGAACACTTTGTTCATTAGCCTCTGGTAGGTTGCCCCTGCGTTCTTCAGCCCGAAGGGCATTACTACGTAGCAGTAGTTTGCCCTTGGGGTTATGAACGAGGTCTTTTCTTGGTCAGGTCCATACATCGGGATTTGGTTGTATCCCGAGTATGCGTCCATGAAGGAGAGATATCTATAGCCTGAGGCTGCGTCTACTAAGGCGTCGATGTTTGGTAGCGGGTATGGATCTTTGGGGCAGGCTTTGTTGAGATCTGTGTAGTCGACGCACATCCTCCATTTTCCATTAGGCTTTTTTACCAGGACCACGTTTGCGAGCCATAGGGGGTATTTTACTTCCCTAATGAACCCTGCATCTGATAGTGCTTGTACTTGTTCTTCTATTGCTTGCATGCGTTCGGGCCCGAGCTTCCTGCGTCTTTGTTGGACAGGTCGGGATCCCGGATACACTGATAGCTTGTGGCACATCAGATCGGGGCTTATGCCTGGCATGTCGGAGGCTTTCCAGGCGAAGAGGTCGGAATTCTCCCTTAAGAGGTTTATGAGTTCCTCTTTTAGGCCTGCTTCGAGATTTGCTCCTATGTTTGTTATTTTTTCAGGTGTGCTCCCAATCTGGACTTTTTCGGTTTCTCCCTCTGGTTGTGGCCGAAGATCTTCTCGGGCTCGAACTCGTCCGAGTTCTATTGTGTTGATCTCTTTCCCTTTTAGGCTTAAGCTTTCGTTGTAGCATCGCCGTGCTAGTTTTTGGTCGCCTTTTAGGGTAGCGATTCCCTTTGTGGTAGGGAACTTCATACAGAGGTGTGGGGTCGAGACTATAGCTGCCAGTCTGTTTAAGGTTGGTCGCCCAATGAGGGCATTGTATGCTGAAGTGACGTCGACTACAATGTAGTCGATGCTTAATGTTTTAGATTGCTCGCCTCTTCCAAAGGTAGTGTGTAGCGAGATGTATCCTAAGGGATGGATCGGGGTGTCCCCTAGCCCAAATAGGTCGGTGGGATAGGCTTTTAGCTCTTTTTCTTCAAGTCCGAGCTTGTCGAAGGCTGCTTTGAACAGGATATCTGCTGAGCTTCCCTGGTCAATCAGGGTTCGATGTAAGTTGGCGTTTGCTAGAATAACGGTGATTACCATTGGATCGTCGTGCCCGGGTATTATCCCTTGAGCGTCTTCTCGGGTAAATGAGATAGTGGGCAACTCGGGCAGGGGACTGTCTTCTCGGACATGATAGACTTCTTTGAGGTGTCTTTTTCGCGAGGATCTGGATGTTCCTCCGCCTGCAAAACCTCCATTTATCATGTGAACGTGTCTTTCAGGGGTTCGCGGGACTTGGTCGGCCCGACCTTTATTGTCTCCCCGTCTTCTCTTTCTGGTCTCTTCTCCTTTCTCTGCTATGTACCTGTCGAGTTTTCCTTCTCTGGCTAGCTTTTCTATAACATTCTTTAGGTCGTGGCAGTCGTTGGTAGAATGTCCGTAGAGCTTGTGATATTCACAGTATTCGGACCGATCTCTCCCCGCTCTCTTGTGTTTTAGAGGTCGGGGCGGTGGAATTTTTTCGGTGTGGCATACTTCTCTGTAGACGTCTACCAGGGAGACTCGGAGGGGGGTGTAGTTGTGGTACTTCCGTGGCTTGTCCGAGCTGGGTTCTTCTTTCTTCTTCTGTTCCCGATCTCGATCTCGGAGTGGGTAGGTTGATTCCTTCTTAGAAGAGTCTCTTAGCTGGGAGGTTTCCTCCATGTTGATATATTTTTCTGCCCGCTCCTGCACCTCGTATAGGGAGGTCGGGTATCGTTTGGATAGGGATTGGCTAAACGGTCCCTCTTTCAGGCCGTTTGCTAGTCCCATGATGGCCGCTTCAGTGGGCAAGTGTTGTATGTCCAGGCAGGCTTTGTTGAATCGCTCCATGTATTCTCGGAGAGTTTCTTGGTTACCTTGCTTGATCCCGAGTAGACTGGGGGCATGTTTTGCCTTGTCCTTTTGAATGGAGAACCTCGTTAGGAATTTTTTGGTTAGGTCTTCGAAGCTGGTGATTGATCTTGGTGGCAGTTTGTCGAACCACTTCATAGCTGACTTGGTGAGAGTGGTGGGGAAGGCTTTGCATCGAATCGCGTCGGAGGCGTCGACTAGGTACATTCTGCTTCTGAAGTTGATGAGGTGGTGACTTGGATCGGTGGTGCCGTCGTAGAGATCCATATCGGGTGGTTTGAAGTTTCGCGGTACCTTCTCCTTCATGATCTCTTTTGTGAAGGGATCATGATTGCCTTCGGGGGTGGTGTCGCGTTCTGTCCGATCTTTCAGGTTGGCCTCTATTTTCTGCAGTTTTTCTTCTAATTCTCTGCGCTTGCGAGCCTCCCTTCTCAGATCTTGTTCAGTTTCTTTTTGCTTCTTTATGTCCTCTTCGAGTTGTTTCAGTTAGTTTTGTTGTGCCCGGACTGCTTCTAGAATTTCCGAGCTCTTTTCTCTTTCGGGATTTTGTGGATCTTTGTTTGGGAGAGATGTCTTTGGGCGATTCTGTTTGTTTCCTCCTGGAGTGCGAGGTGATAGAGGGCTGTCCGGTCGTTCTCCGGTGTCAACTTCCTCCTCTTGTTCTGAAGCAGCGTGGTCATTGTTGAGAGGGTCGTCCGCCATGGTAAAGGGATGACTTCCAAACTCCCCGGCAACGGCGCCAATGTTCCGAGGGTTACCTGAAACGTGGAGCTCGGTCGTCTGGCAAGACCCGAGGTGGGGGTTTCCGTGACCCGAGCTTGATGCGCTGAGTGGCGGGTGGTTGTACCTGCAATGACACTCCGATGCTTAAGTTAGCATGGGTCCAAGCAGATATGTGTAGAATATGGAATGTGTGTTATACCTGGGTGCTCCAGTGTATTTATAGTAGTTGGCCGTGATCTTCCCTGGATAAGATATTCTTATCTTATCTTATCTTTTGGGGGTTTTATCCCTATCTTTGTGGAACCGCCTTTCCTAGGCCTTTTCGGCCTTTAGGTTTTTGGGCTTCGTTCCTTTTGATGGGCCTTCTTAGCTTATTTGTCCGAGGTCCGACCTTAGGCGTGGGCCTTGGGATGAGGTCGGACCTTCTATGAACTTACCGAGTTTTGAGGAGCTCGGTCAGGGTATGAACACTAACCATACACTTAAGGGCTTGAGAAGCAAGCAACTTTGAGGATTATGCAGGACATGAGCCAACAATTGAAGATAGTATGCATCTTAACTCAAAGAGAACACAACAGAAGGAAAAATCAAAGGGCTGCAACTTCAAAGGTTGTATCTAAAACTTAATCCTCTGCTGCTGTGAAATGTTTTGAATCTGGAAACCATTGTATGTCTTGCTAAAGTGTTTATCTAGTTGCAAGTGAAATTGTTTGCTAAAAATGCTAAGTCTGCACAATACTTGTTATCCATCACGTAGCTTGAAAATTATTTTGTTTCCCATATGCTTAAATAAAAGAGTTTGGTCTGAATTGAAAAGTGAAATATTCAATGTTGCATAAGTATGAATGGAAGTTGGTGGTGGTATATGTGTTTGATTAAGTGCATAACTCATAAAATAATTGTTGCATAATATCATTCTCATTCAATTGTGAGTTAGCTTGCTGTTACAAAGACTCTCATCAATAATGAAAAAGCCCTTGGTAACAAAAACAGAAAGAAAAGGAAGAAAGAAAAAGCCAAAATGGCAAGAAAAACAAAGAATAAAGGTTGGACACCAATAGCTTGGACCCTAGGACATATGCCTGTGGTGTTCTTGTACTAAGATCTGCTTGGATGAGTAAATTCTAAGGGGTATTTTAAAACCCGGTCACTTAGATCAACTGATTTGGGATGGCCAATTGAAAATCCACAATAAAGAGCAACTTAGATACAAAATATTTAGTTATCCAAAGAGATGCTGGGCATCAATGATCCTAGGAAGAATTAGTAAGCCATGTGTCTGTGGTGGAAAGATGTTGAGTAAAAAGAAAAAGAAAATAAAGCCAAAGGCTAATACTGCAACATTTGACACCAAACCTCCAAAAGAATAATAAGCTTGTTAAGCATTGTAAGCCAAGAAAAATTAACAAGGGAGCAATTAAAAAGTGAGTCTTCTAACAGCAAGTTTAGCAAGCCTTTGAGGAAAGATGTGTATTATGCAGCAGCAACAATAAGTGAGTTGTCATTGTCTGCATAAAGACCCCATAAATCAAGTTCTGCTATATGCCTAATAAGGATATGTGTTCTTTTCTTATTCATGCCATTTACTCTTATTTTTGATGCTTGCTTGGGGACAAGCAAGATTTAAGTTTGGTGTTGTGATGACAAGTCATCATATACCCATTTTTCAAGCTAATTTCACTTGTTTTGTTAGTATTTATGCACTTTCTTGCATCCTAAGTAAGTGATTTGGAGTGAAAATGCATAACTTCTCTAAATCAAGCAACCACCATGAAATTTATGTTAAATCATGAGGTTTAAGCTAATTTTAATTGAATTTTAATTGATTTATAAGCCTCTTGAATTTAGTGATACTTTGAGTGGTTGTTTTGGTTTATTATAGGTGAAGAAAAGAAAAGAAAAGGAAAAGCGTGGCCTAAGAAGTGTAGCCCAAGAAAAGGAAAGTGTGGTCAAAGAGAAAGGAAGTGTGCCGCATGCAAAGGGGAGGCAATGTTTGCCCTCCACAAGGGCACACTGCCCTCTAGGAGGGCAACATAAGAGAACCAAGAAGAGAAGGCAACTCTGCCCTGCCCACTCCAAGGGCAGAGCACAATTTTGTGCCTTGGAACCAAGAGGAATAGAATGTTGCCCTGCCCTCCACAAGGGCAGTATCGGGCTATCCAAGGAAGAAAATCGAAGGAAAAATATCACCCATGCATGCCACAAGAATCGAACACGGAACAAGGAAGAAGCAAGGAACTAAGGTTGAGTACCGTGCCAAGAAACCAAGGAAAATGATCAAGCATGTGTCTCTGCCCAGATTCGAACACGGGCCTTCATTTTGGAAACACTGCCCTGCCCTCCGTGAGGGCAGGGCAGCATTTGGACTGATGCACAAATCTGGCGCACCACACACAAATCTGGCGCACCAATTCTCTCCTGGCAGCACCAAGCACGCACCAAGCTCGATCCTGGCAGCACCAAAATTTCCTGCCCTGCCCTCCGCGAGGGCAGGGCAGCATCCTATGCACCACACACAAATCTGGCGCACCAATTCTTAATTCTGGCGCACCAACTCTTGATTCTGGCAGCACCAACAGCGCACCAAGGCATTTCTGGCGCACCAACTTTTCCTGCCCTGCCCTTGGCGCGGGCAGGGCAGTGTTTTGCGCACCAAAGTTGCACCAGACCGCACCAAGGCCGCACCAACATGCACCAAATCCTGCCCTGCCCTCCACAAGGGCAGGGCAGCCTCCTGGGAGCAACTTTTCATGGGCCGAAAATTCAAAATAAAACCCCATTTTATTTCATTTCTTCACCAATTCAAAAGTCCATCCAAATCCCAATATCCAAGAATAGAAAGTGTATAAATAGGAGTTAGTTTGATGTAATTAGGACTTTTACTTTGAGCTTTAGACTTTTACTTGGAGCTTTAGACTTTCACTTTTATTTGGAGCTTTGGAATATTCTTGGTGATTTCACTGAGATTTCTGAGAATTGGGGAGGAGAATTGATCTCTCTTCTTCCTCATTCTTGCCTGTGCACTTCTAATCTTCTGTTTCTGAGTTTTGGGTGTGAGAAATTGGGGAAATTCTGTCTCAATTCCCATTCAAATTCTCTTTTAATTCTTTTCTGCATAATTGAATCTATTTACCTTCTCTTTACTGCTTCTTCTTCTAATTCTTGTCAATCGCTTTGTGAGCTTGGATCTAGGAAAGCAAATAGAGATCTAGGCTCTGCTACCTAATCTCTTGAGACCTGAGACCCAATTTTACTTTTGGTTCTTCTGTGAACCCTGCTGCACTTTAATTTCATTTTCTGTTTGAATTCTCATTGCTTCCAATTCAATTTCTGCTCTATCAATTGTTGCAATTTACTTTCTCTTGTTTAAATTCTGCAATCCCTGTCCTCAATTCCCTTTTACTTTCAAGCAATTTATATTTCTTGCAATTTAAGTTACTGCAATTTACATTTCTTGCACTTTAAGTTTCAGTCATTTACTTTCTTGTTCTTTAAGATTCAGTCCATTTTACCTTCCTGTTCTTTAATTTACTGCAAATTCCCCTCTCCCTTTACATTTACTGTCATTTACTTCCTGTTAAACACAAATCACTCAACCAACACTTGATCCGCTTGACTAAACCACCCACTAAACTAAAATTGCTCAATCCTTCAATCCCTGTGGGATCGACCTCACTCATGTGAGTTATTATTACTTGATGCGACCCGGTACACTTGCCGGTTGGATTTGTGTGTTGAAAATTCGTTTCCCGCAAAAACACCATCACTTGACATCCAAGAAGTGAAGGCAACTAACAAAAGCACCAATCCTGTCCCTGAACCAGCAAGCAAGCTCAATCAAGCCAAATTCAAAAGGAAGCTTGCTAAGAAGAGGCCAAGAGAAGGGACAATAGCTGAAACTTCTCCCCCATTGAGGTCATTCCTCTTAACAAACTGGAAGAAGAGGAAGAAAGTGAAGAACAACATGTCAAGCTAATGACACTAAAAGAGCACTTGTTGGGAGGTAACCCAACCGTTGGTATAATTTCTCTTCTCTACTTTGTTTTCTTTCTTTGCTTTGTTTAAATTCAATAAATTGGCATATGGTTACATTCTAAGTTTGGTGTTGCCATGCAACACATTGTTTTCAATCTTTTTGGATGATTGCATCAAATTAAAAAAATGAAAGTGACACACTAAGATTCTAAGTTTGGTGTGCCACTTATTTTTCTATGCAACTCATCCAGCAACATCACTTGTCTGCATAATCATATTGCCTTTGCATTGTTATTTTTCTTTTGTTTTGATAGTTCGTTTGCATTCTATTTGTTTTAGTCACCTCTTTATTTTTAAGTTTTTTTTTTAATTATTTTTGTTAATACATCACCAAGAGATCCTTATTCATGACAAATCTTGGCTTGGTGATTGTATTCAACAAATAACAGTTTCTTTTGTTTAGTTTTAGTTCAAATAAATTGACATATGGTTGCATTCTAAGTTTGGTGTTGCTATGCAACAAAATTTGGTTCTAATTCTTACAAGATACTTGCATTAATTCCAAGTGAAAGTGTCACACTAAGTTTGGTGTGCCACTTATCTTTTATGCAATGTAATGTGCACACCTTCTTATCTATGCAATCAAAATGTCTCTGTCTCTTGTGCCTTGATTGTTATCTTTAATTTTGCTTGCTTAAAACACATGTGCTACTAACATATCATTGTGTAAGACATTCATTATCCATCTTAGCCCCATAGCCATTGTTCTAATTGTTGCTTGAGGATGAGCAAGCATTCTGAGTTGGTATGGGAAGGAGAAGAATGGGAGGAAAACGACAACAATAGAGAAGATGAATTGCAAGGTTGTAGAGTTCTTTTTCCTCTCATTTATTTCCAGCACTTTAAATTGCATGATTATCTTTATATTTTCTGTATGCATGTGTGGTATGACTAAGCATAGCTTGAATTTGATTTGAAATATGTTGTTGTGACATTATGACTACCAACTTGAGTTTTGTGAATTCAAAAGCAAAAAAGCATCATGATCATAAACAAACAAGGAATTAAAGAAGAATTTAGCATGTGCATACAAGTATTGGAAAGCTAGTATGATTGATTGTTGCTCAATTGCATTGGATTTTATTTAATTGAAGTTTTTCATCTAGTACATTTTGTGAAATCTTTTGAAATCATGAAAACCTTGAAGAAGCAAATACAATTAAAGCAAGAAAAGAAAAAGGGAAAGAATGAGAAAGCTGAAGGCTCTGAGTACCAATGGCAATTTATTTGCCAAGTGCTTGTGGTGTTTATGTATCAAGCCAAATGCTTGAAAACAAAACACTTAGAAGTCAAGGCTAGGCTCAAGTGCAAAAGCACTCCCTCAAAGCTCAAGGTTCTGAGCATCAATGATTAGAGAGTCAAGAAAAGAAAAAAAATGAGCTTAATGAAGTCCTCTAATTAAATGCTTGTGGTGCTTATGTATCAAGTGGTAATACTTGAAAACAAAGCATTTAGAAGTTGTAGCTTTGTTATCAACTCATGGGGCAAAGCACCCAAAAGAAGAAGCTAATGAAAAAAAAATCAAAAGCTTGTTTCAAGGAAGAAATATAAGGAAAAGATTTCATAAAAAGAGCTAGATAGAAGCATCAATCATTTACATTTCTTTTGTGATTGTAGCATGCTTAGAAAACTAGCTTACCATGAATATTGTGTTGCTATTCTTCTTACCTTGGATTGTCAATCTTTATTGCATGATTCTTTTCTTGCTTGGGGACAAGCAAGGTTTAAGTTTGGTGTTGTGATGACAAGTCATCATATACCCATTCTTCAAGCTAATTTCACTTGTTTTATTAGCCTTTATGCACTTTCTTGCATCCTAAGTAAGTGATTTGGAATGAAAATGCATAACTTCTTTAAATCAAACAACCACCATGAAATTAATGTTAACTCATGAGGTTTAAGCTAAATTTAATTGATTTTTAATTGATTTATAAGCCTTGTGAATTTAGTGATACTTGGAGTGGTCGTTTTGGTTTATTGTAGGTGAAGAAAAGAAGAAAAGGAAAAACGTGGCCTAAGAAAGCGTGGCCCAAGGAGAAGAAAACGTGGTCAAAGGATGGAGAAGTGTGCCGCATGGAAGGGAGGAAGCAAGCATTGCCCTCCACAAGGGCACACTGCCCTCTAGGAGGGCAACATAAGAGAACAAGGCTTGAAAGGCAACACTGCCCTGCCCGCAACAAGGGCAGAGCACAAATTGATGCCATGGATCAAGGAGAGCAAAAACACTGCCCTGCCCTCCACAAGGGCAGTATCGGGCCTTCATGGAAAATCAATCAAAGGAAAAAGTTCACCCTTGCTTGCCACAAGTCTCGAACACGGCACAATGAGGAAGCAAGGAACTAGGCTTCATTATGGTGCCAAGAAAGCCAAGGAAAATGGGTAGCGTGTGTATCGGCCATGTCTCGAACACGGGACTTCAATTTGGAAACACTGCCCTGCCCTCCGCGAGGGCAGGGCAGCATTTTGTTGTGGCACGGCCAGCGCACCATTCTGGCGCACCAAGGCATCATTCGGCAGCACTAGGAGCACGCACAGGCACCAAAATGGCGCACCAGAAATTTATGCCCTGCCCTCGCGCACCAAGCTCGCACCACACGCACGCACCATGGGCCAGACGCATCAATTTTCTGCCCTGCCCTCCGCAAGGGCAGGGCAGCCTCTTGGGAGCAAACACTCATGGGCTAAAATCCAACCAAAATTCCATTTAAATTCAATTCCTCTCCAAATTGAATCAAGGCCAACCAAACCCATTTCTCCTCAAATCCAAAGCAAGCAAAGCCCACATCATCACTCAAAGGCACATGAATCAATTAAATTAGGATTTTCATTTTTGTAATTTGTTTTAATTGCATTTTCATTTTTCATTTTGTAAAGCCTATATAAAGGCATCAATTGGAGCTTGATGGAAGGAGGTTGGCTCTAATAGGAGCTCCATTAGAAGAAGGTTGGCTCCATTAGGGAGTAGTAGATAGCTCTCTCTTTTAATTTTCTTTTCTGCTTAAATTTTGGATCAAGAATTGAAGGAATTCTGTTTCAATTCTCCATCTGAAATTTATTTGTGTTCTTCTGCATAATTGAGGAAATTGAGAAATTGGATCTGAAGTTTCTTTTACTGCTTTCATCTTTCTTCTCTTCTGCAAGTTGTCTTCTACTTTGATCAAGGAAGGAATTGAGATCTAGACTTGTTTTCTAGTCTCTATGATTTCCTGAGATTTTAAATTTTATTCTGCACTTAAGCTGAACTTAATTTCTGTTTGCTCCTTCAAGAAATTTTGCCTTGTTGTTTACATCTGCTGCTTTTATTTCATCTGCATTTTTTCCTTTCTGTTTCTATTGCTTCTAATTTACTTTCAAGCACTTTAATCTCCCTGCAATTGTTCTAAGCTTGGATCTACTGCTTTCATTTAATTTCCAGCACCCCAGCCCCCTTTACATTTGATGCAATTTAGAATTCTTGCAATTTAAGTTTCAGTTATTTTACTTTCTTGTTCTTTAAGTTTTCTGCAATTTACATTCTGCAACTTTATCATTCCTGCAATTTACTTTCTGTTGATCAACTTCACACAAATTCACTTCAATGTTAGCTTGACGAAACTAATCACCCACTAAAATTGCTTGATCCATCAATCCCTGTGGGATCGACCTCACTCTAAGTGAGTTATTACTACTTGATGCGACCCGGTATACTTGCCGGTTAGATTTGTGTGTTGGAAATTTGTTTTTCCGCAAAAACACCATCACTAGGATTGATATATCTCATTTTACTTTCCTTTACTATTAGTTAGAGGATGATTTAATGAGATTAATCCTTGCCAATTCTCATATTGTGATTAGTGATTAGGATAGAGATCCTTGACCACCAACCCTTGCCAAGATCTTTTTAGCCATTAGTTTACTTTTTGCCATTTATCTTTCATGTTTCTTATTAAAACCCCAAAAATAACTCACAACCAATAACAAGACACTTTATTGTAATTCCTAGGGAGAACGACCAGAGGTTTGAATACTTCGGTTATTAATTTTAGGGGTTTGTTACTTATGACAAACAATCTTTTGTATGAAAAGATTATTGTTGGTTTAGAAACTATACTTGCAACGAGAATTCATTTGTAAAATTCTATACCATCAAAAATCCAATCATCAGAGCGGAAGAAAAGAAGTTACGAAAAGGGCGAAGGAGAGAAACCGTTTCTGGGTTTTCAAAATCAAAGTAAAGAGCCAAAGGGAAACGGGGCAATTAATGCCAAAATTAATGAAAGCATTAAACCCTCACACGATCCCAAAGCACCGACATAAAAGCGCGTGCTTTTCAAGGAAACTTTCTACATTCAAAAACTGCTACAAAGGAATCGACAAGATGCTTGAGTTCGGCTTCACCAAAGAAAGACCGAAGTCAAGGACTCGACCTCAGAAAAGAAGACCGAGCTCAAGCAGGGGCACTGTTCATACCCTAGATCGAGCTGTCCAACCCGGGATGTTTGACAGACAAAGCGACCGACCTCTTCAGGTCAGGACAACCCGACCTCTTTCTTAAGAGCTCGGCCAAGTCACCAGGAAAGCCCAAAGAAGGGCTCAAATAGAGGAACACGCCCCAAATCCTAAGGCAGCCCAAGCCTACAGAGAGAAGGGCGGTTCCCTTGAAGATAAGATGACCTCACTTAAAGATAAAGATAAGATAAGATAACTAACTTATCTTATCCACAGAAGGTCACTCCTCACCATTATAAATACACTAAAGCACCCAGGTATAACTCATACTCTGATTCTACTTAATACCTATTTAATGCCCTTGCTAACTTAAGCATCGGAGTCCCTTGCAGGTACCCCCCACCCTTCGGTGACAAGGGATCAGCAGCATTCTCAATTCTACAAGTCGGACACACCAGCTCCGGCCGCTATACACCTGCCGGACACGTCGGCTCCGACCAGCACAGAAGATTTCGTCTGAGATCGACCTACAGTTTCAGGTAACCCTCGGAATAACTATTTTCCTCCAAAACAGATGACACAGCTAAGGCTGAGCATCCAAGGCTTTAAACAAGGAGATAATGAATCCCTTTATAATGCCTGGGAGAGATACAGAGAGACGCTAAGAAAATGCCCCTCTGAAATGTTTTCAGAGTGGGTGCAATTAGACATCTTCTATTATGGGCTTACAGAAAGAGCTCAGACTTCTCTAGACCACTCATCTGGTGGATCTATACACATGAGAAAGACAATAGAAGAAGCTCAAGAGCTTATTAATACAGTTGCCAGAAATTAACATCTGTACCTAAGTAGTGAATCTTCCATCAACGAAGAGACTAAAACAGCAACTGCTGAACTCAGTCCTACAGATCAAGCTACTGAATTCAATCAGCAATTAGATTTTCTAACAAAACAGTTAGCCGAATTCAAGGAGATATTGCAAGAAACAAGAATGGCTAACATAAATATGAAAGTGCAGTTGAAGCAAACAGAAGAGCAGTTATCAAAATAAATAACAGAAGAGTGCCAAGCAGTTCAATTAAGAAGTGGAAAAATATTAAATACCTCACTTCAAGGCAACAGGAGGTCAAGAAATGAACAGACTACTACCCAAAATCCCTCTGAGGATAGTCAGAGCCCAGAGAGAAATAATTCTGGCACTCAAACGCCAAAAAATGGGTGGGAAGCTGGCGTTGAACGCCCAACCCATGCTCAGTCCTGGCGTTCAACGTCAGAAACAGGCAAGGAATTGGCATTGAACGCCCAAAGGAAGCACAGTTTTGGCGTTCAGACGCCAGAAATAGGTAAGGAGTTGGCATCTAACGCCACTCCAGCTTCCACCCCTGGCATTCAAACGCCAGTGGGAGATTAGACACATACAAGTGCTGATAGCAACCCCTCTAAAAAGGCTTCTTAACCCACATCTGTAGGCAATAAACCTACAGCAACTAAGGTTGAGGAATACAAAGCCAAAATGCCTTATCCTCAGAAACTCCACCAAGCGGAATAGGATAAGCAATTTGCCCGCTTTGCAGACTATCTCAGGACTCTTGAAATAAAGATTCCATTTGCAGAGGCACTTGAGCAAATACCTTTTTATGCTAAGTTCATGAAAGAGATCTTAAGTCATAAGAAGGATTGGAGGGAAACTGAAAAAGTTTACCTCACTGAAGAATGCAGTGCAGTCATTTTGAAAAGCTTACATGAGAAGCTTAAAGATCCCGGAAGCTTTATGATACCATGCACATTAGAAGGTACTTGTACCAAGCAAGCTCTATGTGATCTTGGGGCAAGTATCAACCTAATACCTACATCTACTATCAAAAAGCTTGGGTTGACTGATGAAGTCAAACCAACCCGGATATGTCTCCAACTTGCTGATGGTTCCATTAAACACCCATCAGGCGTGATTAAAGACATGATTGTCAAGGTTGGGCCATTTGCCTTTTTCACTGACTTTGTGGTGCTGGAAATGGAGGAGCATAAGAGTGCAACTCTCATTCTAGGAAGACTTTTCCTAGCAACTGGCCGAACCCTTATTGACGTCCAAAAAGGGAAAGTAACCCTGAGAGTCAATGAGGATGAGTTTAAGTTGAATGTTGTCAAAGCTATGCAGCATCTAGACACCCTAAATGACTGCATGAGCATTGATATTATTGACTCTCAAGTAAAAGAGGTCAATATGACTGAGAGTCTCGAATCAGAGCTAGAGGATATCTTTAAAGATGTTCAGCCTGATCTGGAGGAACCAGAGAGAATAATAGAACCTCTGAAAATCCCTCTGGAAGAGGAGAAACCTCCCAAACCCAAGCTCAAACCATTACCACCATCCTTGAAATATGAATTTCTGGGAGAAGATGATACCTTTCCTGTAATCATAAGCTCTACCTTAGAGCCACAGGAAGAGGAAGCACTAATTCAAGTGCTAAGGACACACAAGATAGCTCTTGGGTGGTCCATCAGTGATCTTAAGGGCATTAGCCCAGCAGATACATGCACAACATCCTATTGGATGGTGACGCTAAGCCAGTGGTTCAACCACAGAGGCGGCTGAATCCAGCCATGAAGGAGGTGGTGTAGAAGGAGGTCACTAAATTACTAGAGGCTGGGATTATTTATCCCATTTCTGATAGCCCCTGGGTAAATGATGAGCGGATAATTTATACGCTTTTTGGCATTGTTTTTAGTATGTTTTTAGTATGATTTAGTTAGTTTTTAGTATATTTTTATTAGTTTTTAGTTAAAATTCACTTTTCTGGACTTTACTATGAGTTTGTGTGTTTTTCTGTGATTTCAGGTATTTTCTGGCTGAAATTGAGGGTCCTGAGCAAAAATCTTATTCAGAGACTGAAAAGGACTGCAGATGCTGTTGGATTCTGACCTCCCTGCACTCGAAGTGGATTTTCTGGAGCTACAGAAGCCCAATTGGCGGGCTCTCAACGGCATTGGAAAGTAGACATCCTGGGCTTTCCAGCAATGTATAATAGTCCATACTTTGCCCGAGATTTGATGGCCCAAACCGGCGTGGCAAATCAGCTTCAGAATTTCCAGCGTTTAACGCTGGAACTGGCATAAAACTTGGAGTTAAACGCCCAAACTGGCATGAAAGCTGGCGTTTAACTCCAGAAAAGGTCTCTACACATGAAAGCTTCAATGCTCAGCCCAAGCACACCAAGTGGGCCCGGAAGTGGATTTTTCTGTCAATTACTCATTTCTGTACACCCTAGGTTTCTAGTTTACTATTAATAGGATCTTTTGACATTGTATCGGTACCTCATGACACTTTACACGTTTCTTTGTGTACCTTCCACGGCATGAGTCTCTAAACCCCATGGTTGGGGGTGAGGAGCTCTGCTGTGTCTTGATGGATTAATGCAATTACTACTGTTTCTTATTCAATCATGCTTGCTTCCGTTCTAAGATATCACTTGCTCTTAACCCGGATGAATGTGATGATCCGTGATACTCATCATCATTCTCAAATATGAACGTGTGCCTGACAACCACCTCCGTTCTATCTTAGATTAAGTAGATATCTCTTAGATTCTTTAATCAGAATCTTCGTGGTATAAGCTAGAACTGATGGCGGCATTCAAGAGAATCCGGAAGGTCTAAACCTTGTCTGTGGTATTCTGAGTAGGATTCAATGATTGAATGACTGTGACGAACTTCAAACTCCTGAGGGCAGGGCGTTAGTGATAGAAGCAAAAGAATCAATGGATTCTATTCCGGCCTGATCGAGAACCGACAGATGGATAGCCGTGCCGTGACAGGGTGCGTTGAACATTTCCACTGAGAGGACGGGAGGTAGCCATTGACAACGGTGAAACCCTACATACAGCTTGCCATGGAAGGAGCCTTGCATGTTTGAAGAAGAAGACAGTAGGAAAGCAGAGGTTCAGAAGACAGAGCATCTCCAAAACCTTAACCTATTCTCTATTACTGCATAACAAGTACTTATTTCATGTTCTTTTGCTTTTCACAATCAATCCTGATAATTTCTGATATCCTGACTAAGATTTACAAGATAACCATAGCTTGCTTCAAGCCGACAATCTCCGTGGGATCGACCCTTACTCACGTAAGGTATTACTTGGACGACCCAGTGCACTTGCTGGTTAGTTGTGCGAGGTTGCAAAAGTGTGATTGCAATTTCGTGCACCAAGTTTTTGGCGCCGTTGCCGGGGATTGTTCGATTTTGGACAACTGACGGCTTATCTTGTTGCTTAGATTAGGACTGTTTTGTTTTTATTGGTTTAGAGTCTTTTAGTTGAGTCTAGTTTCATAATTTAAGTTTGGTGTCAATTGCATGCTTTTGTTTTTCTTCTAATTTTCGAATTTGCATGTCTTTAGTCCCTTTTTGATCCGTAAAAATTCTAAGTTTGGTGTCCTCTTTGTGTTTTTCCTTTAAAATTTTCGAAAAATTGTGTTTGATTTTCTAAAAATTTTAAGTTTGGTGTCATTTTGTTGTTTTTCTCATTCTTCACTTCAAAAATCAAATCTTTTTCATAAAAATTTTTCAATCATATCTTTCTAATTGCTAATCTCAAAATCTTTTTAATTAACTAATTGATTCAATTTTCAATTTGCTTTGATCTTATTTTCTTTTAATTTTCGAATTTTAATTTATTTTCCTTTTGTTCTATTTTATTTTTTTTCGGTTAATTCAAAAATATATATATATATATATATATATATATATATATATATATATATTTCTACTTGCAATCCATATCATTCCCTTTATCCATCATGGACCTAAGTGAGATTGATCAGTCCAGAAGGACTCTGGGGTCATATGCTAACCTCATTACAGCTGCATATGGGAGTAGCATCTGTACACCTCCCATCAAAGCAAGCAGCTTTGAGCTAAACCATCAACTCATTATCATAGTGCAGCAAAATTGCCAGTATTCCGGTCTTCCTCAGGAAGAGCCTACTGAGTTTCTGGCACAGTTCTTACAAATTGCTGACACAGTACATGATAAAGAGGTGGATCAGGATGTCTACAGACTATTACTGTTTCCATTTGCTGTAAAAGATCAAGCTAAAAGGTGGTTGAATAACCAACCTACAGCAAGCATAAAGACATGGAAACAGTTATCAGACAAATTCCTGAATCATTTTTACCCTCCAAAGAGGATGACACAGCTAAGGCTGGACATCCAAGGCTTAAAACAAGAGGATAATGAATCCCTGTATAATGCCTGGGAGAGGTATAGAGGTATGCTAAGAAAATGCCCCTCTGAAATGTTTTCAGAGTGGGTACAGTTAGACATCTTCTACTATGGGCTTACAGAAAAAGCTCAGATGTCTTTAGACCACTCAGCTGGTGGATCTATACACATGAGGAAGACAATTGAAGAGGCTCAAGAGCTTATAGACACTGTTGCTAGAAACCAATATTTGTACTCTAGCAATGAGTTCTCTCCAGAAGAGGAAGTCACGACAGTAGTCACTGACCCTAATCCTCAAGAACAGATGATTGAGCTTAATCAACAATTGCTCCTGATGACAGAACAGTTAGCAGAATTTAAAGAGATGCTCCATGAAACTAAAGTTGCCAACAAGAACATAGAATTGCAGTTGAATCAAGTAAAACAGCAAATATCTAAACAGATAACAGAGGAATGTCAAGCAGTTCAACTGAGGAGTGGGAAGACACTGAACAACACCACTCAAAAGAGCAAAAAGTCAAACAAGGAACAATTGACAGAGGATAACCAAACCACTGTTCAAAATCCCTTTGAGGACAGTAAGAGCCCAGAGAGGAATGCTAGTGGCGTTCAAACGCCAGAAGGGGAAGGAAAGCTGGCGTTAAACGCCCATTCCCTGCCCAGTTCTGGCGTTCAAACGCCAGAAAAGGGAGAGAAGTTGGCGTTTAACGCCCAATCTTCACCCATTCCTGGCGTTCAGACGCCAAGGGAGGATCAGACACCTGAGAGTGCTGACAGTAATCCCTCTAACAAGGCTTCTTCAACCACTTCTGTAAGGAACAAACCTGCAGCAACTAAGGTTGAAGAATATAAAGCCAAGATGCCTTATCCTCAGAAACTCCGCCAAGCGGAGCAGGATAAGCAATTTGCCCGCTTTGCAGACTATCTAAGGACTCTTGAAATAAAGATTCCGTTTACAGAGGCACTTGAGCAAATACCTTCTTATGCTAAGTTCATGAAAGAGATCTTAAGTCATAAGAAGGATTGGAGAGAAACTGAAAAAGTATTTCTCACTGAAGAATGCAGTGCAGTCATTCTGAAAAGCTTACCAGAAAAGCTTCAAGAGCTTCAAGATCCAGGAAGCTTTATGATACCATGCACATTAGAAGGTGCTTGCACCAAGACAGCCCTATGTGATCTTGGAGCAAGCATCAATCTAATACCTGCATCCACTATCAGAAAGCTTGGGTTGGCTGGAGAAGTCAAACCAACCAGGATATGCCTCCAACTTGCTGATGGCTCCATTAAACATCCATCAGGCATAATAGAGGATATGATTGTCAAGGTTGGGCCATTCGCCTTTCCAACTGATTTTGTGGTGCTGGAAATGGAGGAGCACAAGAGTGCAACTCTCATTCTAGGAAGACCTTTCCTAGCAACTGGAAGAACTCTCATTGATGTACAAAAAGGGGAAGTAACCCTGAGAGTCAATGAGGATGAGTTCAAGTTGAATGCTGTAAAAGCTATGCAGCATCCAGACACAACAAATGACTGCATGGGCGCTGACATTATTGACTCTCTGGTAGAAGAGATCAATATGACTGAAAGCCTAGAATCAGAGCTTGAGAACATCTTCAAGGATGCTCAACCTGATCAAGAGGAACCAGAGGAAACAAAGGAATTTTCAAAAATTCCTCAGGAGGAGGATAAGCCTCCCAAACCTGAACTCAAACCACTACCACCATCCCTGAAGTATGCATTTCTGGGAGAGGGTGAAACTTTTCCAGTGATCATAAGCTCTGCTTTAAATCCACAGGAAGAGGAAGCACTGATTCAAGTGCTAAGGACACACAAGACAGCTCTTGGGTGGTCCATAAGTGATCTTAAGGGTATTAGCCCAGCTAGATGCATACACAAGATCCTGTTGGAGGATAATGCCAAACCAGTGGTCCAACCACAGAGGAGGCTAAATCCAGCCATGAAGGAGGTGGTGCAGAAAGAGGTCACTAAATTACTGGAGGCTGGGATTATTTATCCTATTTCTGATAGCCCCTGGGTGAGCCCTATCCAAGTTGTCCCCAAAAAGGGAGGCATGACAGTGGTTCATAATGAAAAAAATGAACTGGTTCCTACAAGAACAGTCACAGGGTGGCGTATGTGTATTGACTACAGAAGGCTCAATACAGCCACCAGAAAGGATCATTTTCCTTTACCATTCATAGACCAAATGCTAGAAAGACTAGCTGGTCATGATTATTACTGCTTTTTGGATGGCTATTCAGGTTACAACCAAATTGCAGTAGATCCTCAGGACCAAGAAAAAACAGCATTTACTTGCCCTTCTGGCGTGTTTGCCTACAGAAGGATGCCTTTTGGTCTGTGTAATGCTCCTGCAACCTTTCAGAGATGCATGCTATCCATCTTCTCTGATATGGTGGAGAAATTTCTTGAAGTCTTCATCGATGACTTCTCAGTATATGGAGACTCATTCAGCTCCTGTCTTAACCACCTATCACTTGTCCTGAAAAGGTGCCAAGAGACTAACCTGGTTTTAAACTGGGAGAAATGTCACTTTATGGTGACTGAAGGAATTGTCCTTGGACACAAAATTTCAAGCAGGGGAATAGAGGTGGATAAGGCAAAGGTAGAGGTAATTGAAAAATTACCACCACCTGCCAATGTTAAGGCAATCAGAAGCTTTCTGGGGCATGCAGGATTCTACAGAAGGTTCATAAAGGATTTTTCGAAAATTGCAAAACCTCTGAGTAATCTGCTAGCTGCTGACACACCATTTGTGTTTGACACACAGTGTCTGCAGGCATTTGAGACCCTGAAAGCTAAGCTGGTCACAGCACCAGTCATCTCTGCACCAGATTGGACATTGCCATTTGAACTAATGTGTGATGCCAGTGACCATGCCATTGGTGCAGTGTTGGGACAGAGGCATAACAAGCTTTTGCACGTCATTTATTATGCCAGCCGTGTTCTAAATGACGCACAAAAGAACTACACAACCACAGAAAAAGAATTACTTGCAGTGGTTTATGCCATTGACAAGTTTAGATCTTATCTAGTAGGATCCAAAGTGATTGTGTACACTGACCATGCTGCTCTTAAATACTTACTCACAAAGCAGGATTCAAAACCCAGGCTAATAAGATGGGTGTTGCTTCTGCAAGAGTTTGATATAGAAATAAGAGACAGAAAAGGGACAGAGAACCAAGTAGCTGATCATCTGTCCCGAATAGAACCAGTAGCTGGGACGTCCCTCCCTTCTACTGAGATCTCTGAGACTTTCCCAGATGAGCAACTCTTTGCCATTCAGGAAGCTCCATGGTTTGCAGACATTGCAAACTACAAAGCTGTGAGGTTCATACCCCAGGAGTACAGCAGAGTGCAAAGAAAGAAATTAATTTCAGATGCCAAGTACTACCTATGGGATGAGCCATATCTCTTTAAGAGATGTGCAGACGGAGTGATCCGCAGATGTGTACCCAGAGAAGAAGCACAAAGGATCCTATGGCATTGACATGGATCACAGTATGGAGGATATTTTGGAAGTGAGCGAACAGCCACTAAAGTTCTCCAATGTGGCTTCTACTGGCCTACTCTCTATAAAGATTCCCGAGAGTTTGTGCGTAACTGTGACAGTTGCCAAAGAGCTGGTAACTTACCTCACGGATATGCCATGCCTCAACAAGGGATATTAGAGATAGAATTGTTTGATGTATGGGGAATTGACTTCATGGGGCCATTCCCACCATCATACTCAAACACCTACATTCTGGTGGCAGTGGACTATGTATCTAAGTGGGTAGAGGCAATTGCTACACCCACTAATGATACCAAGACCGTGCTGAAATTCCTCCAAAAACACATCTTCAGCAGGTTTGGTGTTCCCAGAGTACTAATCAGTGAGAGCAGACCTTCCGGATTCTCTTGAATGCCGCCATCAATTCTAGCTTATACCACGAAGATTCTGATTAAAGAATCCAAGAGATATCTACTCAATCTAAAGTAGAACGGAGGTGGTTGTCAGGCATGCGTTCATAGTTGAGAATATGATGAGTGTCACGGGTCATCACATTCATCCGGGTTAAGAGTAAGTGATATCTTAGAACGGAAGCAAGCATGATTGAATAAGAAACAGTAGTAATTGCATTAATCCATCAAGACACAGCAGAGCTCCTCACCCCCAACCATGGGGTTTAGAGACTCATGCTGTAAGAAGTACACAAAGAAGCGTGTAAAGTGTCATGAGGTACAGATACAATGTCAAAAGATCCTATTAATAGTGAACTAGTAACCTAGGGTTTACAGAATTGAGTAAATGACAGAAAAATCCACTTCTGGGCCCACACCATTCCAATTTGCTTCTCCTCTCTCTCTTCCTTCCTTTCTTTTCCTTGAGGACAAGCAAACCTCTAAGTTTGGTGTGCTTTTCCGTGATCACTAAGCCAAGATTCATCAAGATCATGGCTCCTAAGGGAAAACAAACCAATTTAAGAGGAAAGAAAGAGAATAATCCAAAGAATCTTTGGAATCAAGAGAAGTTCTTAACCAAAGAACATGAAGACCATTATCACAAGATAATGGGTCTGAGGTCAGTGATCCCGGAAGTTAAATTTGATCTGAAAGAAGATGAATATCCGGGGATCCAAGAGCAAATTCGAAACAGAGGATGGGAAGTTCTAACCAATCCTGAGATAAAGGTTGGAAGGAACATGGTTCAGGAATTCTACTCAAATCTGTGGTTAACAGATAAGCAGAGAATGACTGGAACTGCTTACCATACCTACAGAACCATGGTCAGAGGGAAAGTTATGTACTTCCATCTGGACAAAATAAGAGAAATCTTCAAACTGCCTCAACTGCAAGATGATTCTGAATCCTTTAATAGGAGAATGGTGAGAGCAGATAAAGGGTTGGATCAAGTTCTAGAGGACATATGCCTCCCTGGAACTAAGTGGATAACCAATTCTAAGGGTGTCCCAAACCAACTCAAGAGGGGAGACCTCAAACCAATTGCAAGAGGTTGGCTAGACTTTATTGGGCGTTCCATACTGCCCACTAGCAACCGTTCTTAGGTCACTATCAAGAGGGCAGTGATGATTCATTGCATTATGCTTGGAAAAGAAGTGGAGGTTCATCATGTGATTGCTTGTGAGATCTACACAATTGCAAATAAGAATTCCACTGAAGCCAAACTGGCTTACCCAAGCTTGATCTCCTTGCTCTGTAAAGAGGCTGGGGTAAAGATGGGAGTAGATGAATTCATACCCATTGAACATCCAATCACCAAGAAGTCAATGGAAGGACAAATGCAAGACAACTCTATCAAAAGGAGGGCGCAGGAGTTCCTCCCTGAATTCCCTGAAATTGGCTTCTGGGCCAACCTAGAAGCATCTATCAACAAGTTGCAAGAGACTATGGAGCAACTTAAGGAAGAATAGCAGAATCAGAACTGCATGCTCTGCAAATTGCTGAAGGAACAAGAGAAGCAGGGGCGTGAGATTCAAGAATGGAAACGCCAAAAGTTCTCCCCTCAATTTGAGGGAGCATCCACTTCTCAAAATCAAGGTTGTTGAGTCCTAACTCTGTGAAAACCTCTATCATTAGGAGCCTATTTAAATTTTCTGTTTTCTATTTTTTCTCTAGTCCCATCTTATATCTATTTTTGAGTCTTGTTCTTAATTCATAATTAATAAAATTTAAAATTCATGTCCTAAAGCTATGAATGTCCTATGAATCCATCACCTCTCTTAAATGAAAAATGCTTTAATCACAAAAGAACAAGAAGTACAGGATTTTGAAATTTATCCTTGAAACTAGTTGAATTAGTTTGATGTGGTGACAATACTTTTTGTTTTCTGAATGAATGCTTGAACAGTGCATATGTCTTTTGAATTTGTTGTTTTAAGAATGTTAAAATTGTTGGCTCTTGAAAGAATGAGGAAAAAGAGAACTGTTATTGAGGATCTGAAAAATCATCAAATTGATTCTTGAAGCAAGAAAAAGCAGTGAATACAAAAAAAAATTTCGAAAAAAAAAAGAAGAAAGAAAAAGAAAAAGAAAGAAAAAGAAAGGAATAAAGTTGTGAACCAAGGCAAAAAGAGTGTGCTTAAGAACCCTGGATACCTCTAATTGGGGACTCTAGCAAAGCTGAGTCACAATCTGAAAAGGTTCACCCAATTATGTGTCTGTGGCATGTATGTATCCGGTGGTAATACTAGAAGACAGAGTGCTTTGGGCCACAGCCAAGACTCATACACTAGCTATGTTCAAGAATCATTATACTTAACTAGGAGAATCAATAACACTATCTGAGTTCTGAGTTCTTATAGATGCCAATCATTCTGAACTTCAAAGGATAGAGTGAGATGCCAAAACTGTTCGGAAGCAAAAAGCTACTGGTCCCGCTCATCTAATTGGAGCTATGTTTCTTTGATATTTTGGAGTCTATAGTATATTCTCCTCTTTTTATTCTATTTTTATTTTCAATTGCTTGGGGACAAGCAACAATTTAAGTTTGGTGTTGTGATGAGCAGATAATTTATACGCTTTTTGGCATTGTTTTTAGTATGTTTTTAGTATGATTTAGTTAGTTTTTAGTATATTTTTATTAGTTTTTAGTTAAAATTCACTTTTCTGGACTTTACTATGAGTTTGTGTGTTTTTCTGTGATTTCAGGTATTTTCTGGCTGAAATTGAGGGTCCTGAGCAAAAATCTGATTCAGAGACTGAAAAGGACTGCAGATGCTGTTGGATTCTGACCTCCCTGCACTCGAAGTGGATTTTCTGGAGCTACAGAAGCCCAATTGGCGCGCTCTCAACGGCATTGGAAAGTAGACATCCTGGGCTTTCCAGCAATGTATAATAGTCCATACTTTGCCCGAGATTTGATGGCCCAAACCGGCGTGGCAAATCAGCCTCAGAATTTCCAGCGTTTAACGCTGGAACTGGCATAAAACTTGGAGTTAAACGCCCAAACTGGCATGAAAGCTGGCGTTTAACTCCAGAAAAGGTCTCTACACATGAAAGCTTCAATGCTCAGCCCAAGCACACCAAGTGGGCCCGGAAGTGGATTTTTCTGTCAATTACTCATTTCTGTACACCCTAGGTTACTAGTTTACTATTAATAGGATCTTTTGACATTGTATCGGTACCTCATGACACTTTACACGTTTCTTTGTGTACCTTCCACGGCATGAGTCTCTAAACCCCATGGTTGGGGGTGAGGAGCTCTGCTGTGTCTTGATGGATTAATGCAATTACTACTGTTTCTTATTCAATCATGCTTGCTTCCGTTCTAAGATATCACTTGCTCTTAACCCGGATGAATGTGATGATCCGTGACACTCATCATCATTCTCAAATATGAACGTGTGCCTGACAACCACCTCCGTTCTATCTTAGATTAAGTAGATATCTCTTGGATTCTTTAATCAGAATCTTCGTGGTATAAGCTAGAACTGATGGCGGCATTCAAGAGAATCCGGAAGGTCTAAACCTTGTCTGTGGTATTCTGAGTAGGATTCAATGATTGAATGACTGTGACGAACTTCAAACTCCTGAGGGCGGGGCGTTAGTGACAGACGCAAAAGAATCAATGGATTCTATTCTGGCCTGATCGAGAACCGACAGATGGATAGCCGTGCCGTGACAGGGTGCGTTGAACATTTCCACTGAGAGGACGGGAGGTAGCCATTGACAACGGTGAAACCCTACATACAGCTTGCCATGGAAGGAGCCTTGCATGTTTGAAGAAGAAGACAGTAGGAAAGCAGAGGTTCAGAAGACAGAGCATCTCCAAAACCTCAACCTATTCTCTATTACTGCATAACAAGTACTTATTTCATGTTCTTTTGCTTTTCACAATCAATCCTGATAATTTCTGATATCCTGACTAAGATTTACAAGATAACCATAGCTTGCTTCAAGCCGACAATCTCCGTGGGATCGACCCTTACTCACGTAAGGTATTACTTGGACGACCCAGTGCACTTGCTGGTTAGTTGTGCGAGGTTGCAAAAGTGTGATTGCAATTTCGTGCACCAGTAAACCCTGTCCAAGTCGTCCCTAAGAAGGGTGGCATGATAGTGGTTTATAATGAAAAAAATGAACTGGTTCCTACAAGAACAGTTATAGGGTGGCGTATGTGTATTGATTACAGAAGGCTCAATACAGCTACCAGAAAGGATCATTTTCCTTTACAATTCATAGACCAAATGTTAGAAAGACTGGCAGGTCATGAATACTACTGCTTCCTGGATGGATATTCAGGTTATAATCAAATTGCAGTAGACCCCTAGGATCAAGAGAAAATAGCATTCACATGTCCATCCGGAGTATTTGCATACAGAAGGATGTCATTTGGCCTGTGCAATGCACCTGCAACCCTTCAAAGGTGCATGCTCTCTATTTTCTCTGATATGGTGGAAAAACTGGATGTCTTCATGGATGACTTTTTAGTATTTGGAGACTCGTTCAGCTACTGTCTTGACCATCTAGCAGTTGTCCTAAAGAGGTGACAAGAGACTAACCTGGTTTTAAACTGGGAGAAATGTCACTTTATGGTGACTGAAGGAATTGTCCTTGGGCACAAAATTTCGAATAAGGGAATATAGATGGATCAAGCTAAGATAGAGGTAATTGAAAAATTACCACCACCTGCCAATGTTAAGGCAATCAGAAGCTTTCTGGGGCATGCAGGATTCCATAGGAGGTTTATAAGAGATTTTTCAAAAATTGCCAAACCCCTGTGTAATCTGCTAGCTACTGTACACGCCATTTATCTTTGATAAGGAGTGTCTGCAGGCGTTCGAGACTCTGAAAGCTAAGCTGGTCACAGTACCAGTCATCTCTGCACGAGACTGGACATTACCATTTGAACTAATGTGTGATGCCAGTGACCATGCCATTAGTGCAGTATTGGGACAAAGGCATGACAAGCTTCTGCACGTCATTTACTATGCCAGTCGTGTTTTAAATGACGCACAGAAGAATTACACAACCACAGAAAAAGAGTTACTTGCAGTGGTTTACGCCATTAACAAGTTTAGATCTTATTTAGCAGGATCAAAAGTGATTGTGTACACTGACCATGCTGCTCTTAAATATCTACTCACAAAGCAGGATTTAAAACCCAGACTCATCAGATGGGTGTTGCTTCTGCAAGAGTTTGATATAGAAATAAGAGACAGAAAAGGGACAGAAAACCAAGTAGCAGATCACCTGTCCCGAATAGAACCAGTAGAAGGGGCGTCCCTCCCTCTTACTGAGATCTTTGAAAACTTTCCGGATGAGCAACTCTTTGCCATCCAGGAAGTGCCATGGTTTGCAGACATTGCAAACTACAAGGCAGTAAGATTCATACCCAAAGAGTACAGTAAGCAGCAATCAAAGAAATTGATTACTGATGCAAAGTACTACCTTTGGGATGAACCATATCTCTTCAAGAGATGTGCAGACGGAGTAATCCATAGATGTGTGCCTAAAGAAGAAGCACAGAAGATCCTCTGGCACTGCCATGGATCACAGTATGGAGGACATTTTGGAAGTGAGCGAACAGCCACAAGAGTCCTCCAATGTGGCTTCTACTGGCCTACTCTCTATAAAGACTCCCGAGTGTTTGTACTTAATTGTGACAGTTGCCAAAGATCTAGAAATCTGCCTCACAATTATGCCATGCCTCAACAAGGGATCTTTGAGATTGAGTTGTTTGATGTATGGGGTATTGACTTCATGGGGCCTTTCCTACCATCATACTCAAACACTTATATTTTGGTTGCAGTGGATTACGTATCCAAATGGGTTGAAGCTATTGCAACACCCACTAATGATACTAAGACAGTGCTGAAATTCCTCCAGAAATACATCTTCAGCAGATTTGGTATCCTAGAGTACTAATCAGTGATGGGGGCACTCATTTCTGCAATAAATAACTTTACTCTGCTTTGGTTCGGTATGGAGTTAGCCACAGGGTGGCCATTCCATATCATCCACAGATAAATGGGCAAGCTGAAGTCTCTAATAGAAAACTTAAAAGAATCTTGGAACGGACTGTGATTAACCGTAGAAAGGATTGGGCAAGAAGCTTGGATGATGCTCTGTGGGCATACAGAACAGCATTCAATACTCCTATAGGAACTTCTCCATACCAGCTTGTGTTTGGAAAAGCCTGTCACTTGCCAGTGGAACTGGAGCATAAGGCCTATTGGACAACTAGATTCCTAAACCTTGATGCCAAGTTAGCTGGAGAAAAACGATTCCTCCAGTTAAATGAGCTAGAGGAATTCAGACTCAATGCTTTCAAAAATGCAAAAATTTACAAAGAGAAAGCAAAAAGATGGCATAATAAGAAATTGTCATCCAGAGTCTTTAAGCCAGGGCAGAAAGTTCTGTTGTTTAATTCTAGGCTCAGATTATTTCCAGGGAAATTGAAATCCCGGTGGAGAGGTCTGATGACAAGTCATCATATACCCATTTTTCAAGCTAATTTCACTTGTTTTATTAGTCTTTATGCACTTTCTTGCATCCTAAGTAAGTGGTTTGGAGTGAAAATGCATAACTTCTTTAAATCAAACAACCACCATAAAATTAATGTTAACTCGTGAGGTTTAAGCTGAATTTAATTGATTTTTAATTGATTTATAAGCCTTGTGAATTTAGTGATACTTTGAGTGGTTGTTTTGGTTTATTGTAGGTGAAGAAAGAAAGAAAAAAGGAAAGCGTGGCTTAAGAAAGTGTGGCCCAAGAGAGAAAAAGTGTGGCGCATAGAAGGGAGGAAGCAAGCATTGCCCTCCACAAGAGCACACTGCCCTCAAGGAGGGCAACATAAGGAAGCAAACTTTGAGAGGGAACACTACCCTGCCCTCCTCAAGGGCGGAGCACAAATTGGTGCCATGGATCAAGGAAAGCAAAAATTCTGCCCTGCCCTCCTCAAGGGCAATATCGGGCTCACCAAAGGAATTAATTTAAGGAAAAAGCCTACCAATGCTTGCCACAAGGATCGAACACGGCACCATGAGGAAGCAAGGAACTAAGCCTCACTTTGGTGCCAAGAAAACCAAGGAGCTTCGGCAGCAACATAGCGCACGCACGGGCAACAAATCTGGCGCACCAAATATTTCTGCCCTGCCCTCCACAAGGGCAGGGCAGCATCCTGCAGCACCAACTCGCACACCATGCTCGCACCAAGGCCGCACGCATCAATTCCTGCCCTGCCCTCCACAAGGGCAGGGCAGCCTCCTGGAAGCAACTTTTCTTGGGCTGAAATTGGATTAAAAATCCAATAAAATTCATTTCTTCACCAATTCAAAAGCCCATCCAAATTCCAAAATCCAAGAATAGAAAGTGTATAAATAGGAGTTAGTTTGATGTAATTAGGACCTTTTTTCCTTTTGAGCTTTGAATCTTTACTTTTATTTTGGAACTTTTGAATTTTCTCTTAGAGACTTCACTGAGATTTTTGAGAATTGGGAAGGAGAATTGATCTCTCTTCTTCCTTGTTCTTGCTTGAGCATTTTTACTTTTCTTGTTTGAGTCTTGGGTGTGAAGAATTGAGGAATTTCTGTCTCAATCTCTACTCAAGAACTCTTTAATTTCTTCTCTGCATGATTAAGTTCACTTACATTCCCTTTATTGTTTCTTCTTCAATTCCTTGTTAATTGCTTTGAGAATTCGGATCTGGGAAGGCAATTGAGATCTAGACTTTGCTATCTAGTCTCTGGAGTCCTGAGATCACATCTTCCTTTTGGTTCTTCTGTGAACCTCTGCTGCAATTCAATTCCCATTCTCTGTTTGAATTTTAAGTATTTCTAATTCATCTTCTGCTTTAATACTTGCTGCAAGTTAATTTCCATTGCTTAAATTCTGAAATCTCAACCCTCAAATCCCTTTTCATTATTGCAATTTATATTTCTTGCTCCTTAAGTTACTGTAATTTACATTTCTTGCATTTTAAGTTTCAGTCATTTAATTTTTTTTTCTTTAAGATTCAGCTCTTTTACTTTCAGTTTTCTTTAATTTCTGCAATTCATCCCTCTCCCTTTACATTTTCTGTCATTTACTTACTGTTTGATACAAAAATCACTCAACCAATACTTGATTCGCTTGACTAAATCAACCACTGAACTAAAATTGCTCAATCCTTCAATCCCTGTGGGATCGACCTCACTCATGTGAGTTATTATTACTTGATGCGACCCGGTACACTTGCCGGTGAGTTTTGTGTCGGATCGTTTTTCGCACATCAAGGTCCATATGTGATTACAAATGTGTCACCATATGGTTACGTAGAGCTTCAGGATAATGATTCTAAAAAAAAGTTCATTGTTAATGGACAGAGAGTCAAATATTACCTTGAAAGCAATTTTGAGCAAGATTGCTCAAAATTGAGACTTGATTAAAGCTCAGTAATAGTCCGGCTAAAGACAATAAAGAAGCGCTTGCTGGGAGGCAACCCAGCCATCAACAAAGCTTATTTTTCAATTAATTGATTTTTATAGGTTCATATTAATTTTCTTCAAGGTAAAATGGCAATTGCATGAGTTCACAGAGTTACAGAAGGATTCAGAGGATAAAACAACAAAAAGAAGCTCACTGGTGCGAAAAAGCCAGTAAGAGCTGTTTTGGGCGTTGAACGCCCAAAAGAAGCATCTACTAGGTGTTCAACACCAGCAGAGATAGCCATCTAGGCGTTAAACGTCAGAAAGAAGCATCTTCTGGGCATTGAACGCCAAAAAGAAGCACCTTCTGGGCGTTTAACGCCAGATTTACAGTGTCCTGGGCGTTCAGAAAAACTCCCAGTGACAAAGGAGTTTCTGGCGTTCAACGCCAGCCAGAAGTAACATCTGGGCGTTGAACGCCCAGGAGAAGCTACAAATGGGCATTAAACACCCAAAACATGCAGCTTTTGGGCGTTTAACGCCAGGATTATGGGGAGGAGAATTTTCGAAATTGCCTCCCCTTCTATTCCTCTCCTTACCTTTCTTTTGCTTGAGGACAAGCAAACCTCTAAGTTTGGTGTGTTTTTCCGTGATCACTGAGTGAAAACTCATCAAGATCATGGCACCTAAAGGAAAATAAACCACTTCAAGAGGCAAGAAAGAGAATATTCCAAAACCATTTTGGAATCAAGAGAAGTTCTTAACCAAAGAACATGCAGACCATTACCACAAAATAATGGGTCTGAGATCAGTGATCCCGGAAGTTAAATTCGATCTGAAAAAAGATGAATATCCAGAGATATAGAAGCTGATGTGCCAGAAGCTGTCTCTTGAAGGACCAGATACCCCACAGGTTGAAGGAGCACCCATCATCTCCCAAACTAAAGGTTGTTGAGTTCTAATCTTAGCCTTAACTCTGTGATAATTGTTCTTATTAGGAATTTACCTTAGAAGTTATATATGAGTAGTAGTATTAGTATATCTATTTTGATTTTATCTCCAATTAAGCTATAATTTATTTTACTCATCATCATCAAACATGAATAAAATAGTAGATTTTTAGAATAAAGAGGCAATATGTTTTTTTCGAGTTCTTAATAAGGAAAATTCTAATTATTTATATGTGGTGGCAATACTTTTTGTCTTCTAAATGAATGTTTGAACAGTGCATATTTTTTATATTGAATTTTATGAATGTTAAAATTGTTGGCTCCTGAAAGAATGATGAATAGGAGAAATATTATTACTAATCTGAAAAATCATGAAATTGATTCTTGAAGTAAGAAAAAGCACTGAAAAAAAAAAGAAGAAAAGAAAAAAAAAGAAAAAAGAAAAAAAAAGCAAAAGAGGTAGAAAAAGCCAATAGCCCTTTAAACAAAAAGGCAAGGATGAAAAGGATCCAAGGCTTTGAGCATCAATGGATAGGAGGGCCCAAGGAAATAAATCCATGCCTAAGCGGCTAAATCAAGCTGTACCTAACCATGTGCTTGTGGCATGCAGGTCCAAGTGAAAAGCTTGGGACTGAGTGGTTAAAGTCGTGATCCAAAGCAAAAGAGTGTGCTTAAGAACTTTGGACACCTCGAATTGGGGACTCTAGCAAAGCTAAGTCACAATCTAAAAAGGTTCACCCAGTTATGTGTCTGTGGCATTTATGTATCCGGTGGTAATACTGGAAAACAAAGTGCTTATGGCCACGGCCAAGACTCATAAAGTAACTGTGTTCAAGAATCAACATACTAAACTAGGAGAATCAATAATACTATCTGAACTCTGAGTTCCTATGGATGCCAATCATTCTGAATTTCAAAGGATAAAGTGAGATGCCAAAACTGTTCAGAAGCAAAAAGTTACTAGTCCCGCTCATCTAATTGGAATCTGAGCTTCACTTAAAACTCTGAGATATTATTGCTCTTAATTTCTTCTTATCCTATTTTATTTATCTAGTTGCTTGGGGTCAAGCAACAATTTAAGTTTGGTGTTGTGATGAGCGGACATTTTATACGCTTTTTGGGGATAATTTCATGTAGATTTTAGTATGTTCTAGTTAGTTTTTAGTATATTTTTATTAATTTTTAGGCGAAAATCATATTTCTAGACTTTACTATGAGTTTGTGTATTTTTCTGTGATTTCAGGTATTTTTTGGCTAAAGTTGAGGGAGCTGAGCAAAAATCTTACTCAGGCTGAAAAAGGACTGCTGATGCTGTTGGATTCTGACCTCCCTACACTTGGAATGGATTTTTTGGAGCTATAGGAGTTCAATTGGCGCGCTCTCAATTGGGTTGGAAAGTAGAAATCCAGGGCTTTCCAGCAATATATAATAGTCCATACTTTGCACGAAGATAAATGACGTAAACTGGCGTTTAACGCCAGTTCCTTGTTGCATTCTGGCGTTCAGCGCCAGAAACAGGTTGCGAGTTGGAGTTAAACGCCAGAAACAGGTTACAACCTGGCATTTAACTCCAGATACAGCCCAGGCACGTGAGAAGCTCAAGTCTCAACCCCAGCACACACCAAGTGGGCCCCAGAAGTGGATTTCTACACCATCTATCTTAGTTTACTCATTTTCTGTAAACCTAGGTTACCAGTTTAGTATTTAAACAACTTTTAGAGACTTATTTTGTATCTATGACATTTTTAGATCTGAATTTTGTACCTTTTGAGGGCATGAGTCTCTAAACTCCATTGTTGGGGGGTGAGGAGCTCTGCAGCGTCTCGATGACAATGCAATTATTTCTGTTTTCCATTCAAACACGCTTGTTCCTATCTAAGATGTTCATTCGCGCTTCACTATGAAGAAGGTGATGATCCGTGACACTCATCACCTTCCTCAATCCATGAACGTGTGCCTGACAACCACCTCTGTTTTACATTAGATTGAATGAGTATCTCTTAGATTCCTTAATCAGAATCTTCGTGGTATAAGCTAGAATCCATTGGCAGCATCCTTGAGAATCTGGAAAGTCTAAACCTTGTCTGTGGTATTTCGAGTAGGATTCTGGGATTGGATGACTGTGACGAACTTCAAACTCGCGAGTGTTGGGCGTAGTGACAGACGCAAAATGATCAAGGGATCTTATTCCGACATGATCAAGAACCGACAGATGATTAGCCGTGCTGTGACAAAGCATTTGGACCATTTTCACTAAGAGGATGGGAAGTAGCCATTGACAACAGTGATGCCCTACATACAGCTTGCCATGGAAGGAGCCTTGCATTTATGAAAGTGAGAAAGCATTATGTTGCAGGAATTCAGAAGACAAAGCATCTCCAAAACTCCAACATATTCTCCATTACTGCATAATAAGTATTATTTAATCCATGCTCTCTTATTTATTTGCAAGTCAATTGATAATTATAATTGGTATCCAGACTAAGATTAATAAGATAACCATAGCTTGCTTTAAGCCAATAATCTCCGTGGGATTCGACCCTTACTCACGTAAGGTATTACTTGGACGACCCAGTGCACTTGCTGGTTAGTTGTGCGGATTACAAAAGTGTGATTGCAATTTCGTGCACCAATTACTATAACTTTAAAGGGCCCGACATGATAAAGTCGGCCCAAAACATAAAAGTTATAAAAGTAATCCCTGAAAGAGACCTGATAAGGGTCCAAGAAAGAGGATTACTAGAAATAACTTAAGAAGAGACCGACATGATGAAGTCGGTCTCCCACAAATAAGTTATAAAAAGTGATCCCTGAAAGAGACCTGATAAGGGTCCAAGAAAGAGGGTTACTAGAAATAACTTAGAAGGGACCGACAGGAAGAAGTCGGCCCACGCCAAAGCTACAAAAGTTATAAAAAGTAATCCCTGAAAGAGACCTGATAAAGGTCCAAGAAAGAGGCTTACTAGAAATAACTTAAGAAGAGACCGACATGATGAAGTCGGTCTCCCACAAACAAGTTGTTCATACCCTGACCGGGCTCCTCCAACTCGGCAAATTCATAAAAGGTCCGACCTCGTCCTAAGGCTCACACCTAAAGGTCGGACCTCGGACAAAAAGCAAGGAAGGCCCATCAAAAGGAACGCAGCCCAAAACCTAAAGGCCGAAAAAGGCCTAGAAGAGGTGGTTCCGCAAAGATAGAGATAAACTCCCAAAAGATAAGATAAGAATATCTTATCCAGAGAAGATCACGGCCAACTACTATAAATACACTGGAGCACCCAGGTATGGCATTCATTCCACATTCTACGCGTATCTGCTTGGACCCATGCTAACTTAAGCATCGGAGTGTCATTGCAGGTACAACCACCAACCACTCCGCATATCAAGCTCGGATCCCTGAACCCCCACCTCGGGCCTCTCCAGACGACTGAGCTACACGTTTCAGGTAACCCTCGGAACATTGGCGCCGTTGCCGGGGAACCTGGAAGTCATCCCTCTATCATGGCGGACGACCCTCTCAACAATGGCCACGCTGCATCTGAACAAGAGGACGAAATTGACACCGGAGAACGACCGGACAGCCCTCTATCACCACGCACTCCAGGAGGAAACAAACAGAATCGCCCAAAAACATCACCCCCAAACAAAGATCCACAAAATTCCGAAAAAGAGAAGAGCTCGGAAATTCTAGAAGCAGTCCGAGCACAACAAGACCGACTAAAACAACTCGAAAAAGACATAAAAAAGCAGAAAGAAACTGAACAAGATCTGAAAAGGGAAGCTCGAAAGCGCAGAGAATTAGAAGAAAAACTGCGGAAAATAGAGGCCAACCTGAAAGACCGGACAGAACGCGGCACCACAACCGAGGGCAACCACGATCCCTTCACGCAAGAGATCATGAAGGAGAAGGTACCGCGAAACTTCAAACCACCCGATATGGACCTCTACGACGGCACCACCGATCCAAGTCATCACCTCAGCAACTTCAGAAGCAGAATGTACCTAGTCGACGCCTCCGACGCAATTCGGTGCAAAGCCTTCCCCACCACTCTCACCAAGTCAGCCATGAAGTGGTTCGACAACCTGCCACCAAGATCGATCACCAGCTTCGAAGACCTAACCAAAAATTCCTAACAAGATTCTCTATTCAAAAGGACAAGACAAAACATGCCCCCAGTCTACTCGGGATCAAGCAAGGTAACCAAGAAACTCTCCGAGAATACATGGAGCGATTCAACAAAGCCTGCCTGGACATACAACACTTGCCCACTGAAGCAGCCATCATGGGACTAGCAAACGGCCTAAAAGAGGGACCGTTTAGCCAATCCCTATCCAAACGATACCCGACCTCCCTATACGAGGTGCAGGAGCGGGCAGAAAAATATATCAACATGGAGGAGACCTCCCAGCTAAGAGACTCTTCTAGGAAGGAATCAACCTACCCACTCCGAGATCGGGATCGGGAACAGAAGAAGAAAGAAGACCCCAACTCGGACAAGCCACGGAAGTACCACAACTACACCCCCCTCCGAGTCTCCCTGGTAGACGTCTACAGAGAAGTATGCCACACCGAAAAGATCCCACCGCCCCGACCGCTAAAACACAAGAGAGCGGGGAGAGATCGGTCCGAATACTGTGAATATCACAAACTCTACGGTCATTCTACTAACGACTGCTACGACCTAAAAAATGTTATAGAAAAGCTAGCCAGAGAAGGAAAACTCGACAGATACATAGCAGAGAAAGGAGAAGAGACCAGGAAGAGAAGGCGGGGAGACAACGAAGATCGGGCCGAACAAACCCCGCGAACCCCTGAAAGACATGTTCACATGATAAATGGAGGTTTTGCAGGCGGAGGAACCTCCAAATCCTCGCGAAAAAGACACCTCAAAGAAGTCTATCACGTCCGAGAAGACAGTCCCCTGCCCGAATTACCTACTATCTCATTTACCCGAGAAGATGCTCAAGGGATCATTCCCGGGCACGACGATCCAATGGTAGTCACCATTATCCTAGCAAACGCCAACTTACATCGAACCCTGATTGACCAGGGAAGCTCAGCAGATATCCTGTTCAAAACGGCCTTCGACAAGCTCGGACTTGAAGAAAAAGAACTAAAGGCCTATCCCACCGACCTATTTGGACTAGGGGATACCCCGATCCATCCCTTAGGATACATCTCACTACACACTACCTTTGGAAGAGGCGAGCAATCCAAAACATGAAGCATCGACTACATCATAGTCGACGTCACTCCAGCATACAATGCCCTCATTGGGCGACCAACCCTAAACAGGCTGGCAGCCATAGTCTCAACCCCACACCTCTGTATGAAGTTCCCTACCGCAAAGGGAATCGCTACCCTAAAAGGCGACCAAAAACTAGCGCGGCGATGCTACAACGAAAGCCTAAGCCTAAAAGGGAAAGAGGTCAACACAATAGAACTCGGACGAGTTCAAGCCCGAGAAGATCTTCGGCCACAACCAGAGGGAGAAACCGAAAAAGTCCAGATTGGGAACACACCGGAAAAAATAACAAACGTAGGAGCAAACCTCGAAGCAGGCCTAAAAGAGGAACTCATAACCCTCTTAAAGGAGAATTCCGACCTCTTCGCCTGGAAAGCCTCCGACATGCCAGGCATAAGCCCCGACCTGATGTGCCATAAGCTATCAGTGTACCCGGGATCCCGACCTGTCCAACAAAGACGCCGGAAGCTCGGACCCGAGCGCATGCAAGCAATAGAAGAACAAGTACAAGCACTGCTAGATGCAGGGTTCATTAGGGAAGTAAAATACCCCCTATGGCTCGCAAACGTGGTCCTGGTAAAAAAGCCCAACGGAAAATGGAGGATGTGCGTCGATTACACGGATCTCAACAAAGCCTGCCCCAAAGATCCATATCCACTACCAAACATCGACGCCTTAGTAGACGCAGCCTCAGGCTATAGATATCTCTCCTTCATGGACGCATACTCGGGATACAATCAAATCCCGATGTACGGACCCGACCAAGAAAAGACCTCGTTCATAACCCCAAGGGCAAACTACTGCTACGTAGTAATGCCCTTCGGGCTGAAGAACGCAGGGGCAACCTACCAGAGGCTAATGAACAAAGTGTTCTCAGAGCACATCGGATTACAGCTGGAGGTGTATGTTGACGACATGCTGGTAAAGACACAAGAAGACAAAAACTTGCTGACCGACCTCACCAGTGTCTTCGGCACCCTCAGAAAACACAACATGAGACTTAACCCGACGAAGTGCACCTTCGCCGCAGAAGCCGGAAAGTTCTTAGGCTTCATGCTAACTCAAAGGGGCATCGAAGCAAACCTGGACAAATGCCAAGCGATACTCAATATGAAGAGCCCGACATGTGTCAAAGAAGTACAACAACTGAATGGAAGGCTAGCCGCCCTATCAAGATTCTTGGCAGGATCAGCAATAAAGTCACTACCTCTCTACTCACTCCTAAAGAAGGGGAAACCCTTCTCATGGACCCCGGAGTGCGAAAAAGCCTTTCAAGAATTCAAGAAATTCCTCGGGCAGCCACCAATCCTAACCCGACCTTTAAAAGAAGAAGAACTCGTACTATACCTCTCGGTTGGAAATCGAGCAATCGCTTCAGCATTAATACGAGAAAATGACCGAGGACAACACCCCATATACTTCGTAAGCAAGGCACTACAAGGGGCCGAATTAAACTATCAGAAGATAGAAAAATTCGCCTACGCCCTAGTGCTCACAGCTCGGAGGCTCCGTCCCTACTTTCAAGCCCACACCATCAAAATCCGGACAAACCAACCCATGAGACACATCCTCCAAAAAACAGACCTGGCAGGACGGATACTGCAATGGGCAGTAGAATTGTCCGAGTTCGACCTCCGCTATGAAACCCGGACTGCCATAAAATCTCAGTATCTAGCCGACTTCATCGCAGAATACACTGAGACCCCTGGAACCCCACTCTCATGGAACCTGTATGTCGACGGGTCCTCAAACAAAACTGGAAGCGGAGCCGGGGTTATACTCGAAAGCGACCAAGGAACGTGGATAGAACTATCCCTAAAATTCGAGTTCCAGGCTTCGAACAACCAAGCCGAATACGAGGCCCTACTAGCAGGTCTAAAGCTAGCCGAAGAGGTCGGAGCCCAGAAAATCACGATCTTCAGCGACTCCCAGGTCGTCACATCACAAGTAAATGGAAGCTACCAGGCCAAAGACCCCACCATGAAAAAATACCTGGACCAGACACAGGCACAACTACGCCACTTTTCAGAGATACAGATTCAGCACATACCTCGGGAACAAAACGCCCGGGCAGACGCCCTCTCAAAGCTCGCCAGCACCAAGCCCGGAGGCAACAACAGAAGTCTCCTCCAGGAAACCTTACAATCCCCCTCCGTGCTAAAAGAAGAAACGCTAAATATATCCAACCAACAGCAAGGATGGATGACCCCCCTACTCAACTACCTGAAGTCGGGAACTCTTCCCGCCGAAAGAAAGGAAGCTAAAAGACTCACGAAAGACGCCCAGAATTATACACTAATTCACGACGTATTATACAGAAGAGGATTCTCAAACCCCCTCCTTAGGTGCGTCCCGACCTCAGAAACAAAGAACGTCCTCGAAGAAGTCCACGGAGGCATGTGTGGGAACCATCTCGGAGCTCGGGCATTATCCAAAAAAGTAGTCCGAGCCGGGTTCTACTGGCCGACTCTGCAAAGAGACGCAACGGAATTTGTGAAAATATGCCTCCCCTGCCAAAACACGCCAATTTTCACAAAGCACCACCCGAAGACCTTATCAGCGTCACCGCACCATGGCCCTTCGCAAAATGGGGACTTGACCTACTCGGCCCGTTCCCCCAAGCACCGGGGCAAGTCAAATACCTCATAGTAGGGGTCGACTACTTCACAAAGTGGATCGAAGCTGAACCCTTAGCCACCATTACGGCTCAGAAAAGTCGCAAATTCCTATACAAAAACATCGTCACAAGGTTCGGAGTCCCCTACTCCATCACCACAGACAATGGAACACAGTTCACAGACACAAGTTTTCGGAGCTTGGTGGCCGAGCTAAAAATCAAACAGCAATTCACCTCAGTCGAGCACCCACAAGCCAATGGACAAGCAGAGGCCGCAAATAAAGTCATCTTGGCCGGATTAAAACGAAGACTCCAAGAGGCCAAAGGGGCATGGGCCGAGGAGCTCCCCCAGGTACTATGGGCATATCGGACAACTCCACACTCTACAACGGGAGAATCGCCATTCCAACTAGCCTACGGGATGGAGGCAATGATTCCTATCGAAATAGGTGAAGGGTCACCCAGAGTCATCTTCTACAACGAAGAAGGTAACCCGCAGGCACAAAAGGAAGAACTCGACCTCCTCCCCGAGGTCCGAGAAAGAGCTCGGATCCGAGAAGAAGCCTTAAAATGGCGAACGGCCCTCAGATACAATCAGAAAGTAATAAAGCGAAGCTTCTCCATTCACGACCTGATTCTAATCCGAAATGACATCGGAACACAAAAGTCGGGAGAAGGGAAGCTAGCTGCAAATTGGAAGGGACCCTACAAGGTAACAGAAGTCTTAGGAACAGGCTATTACAAAATATCCGACCTTGAAGGCAATGAGTTGCCCAGGGCCTGGCACGCCTGTAATCTAAGACGATACTACAGCTAGAAAAACTTGACCCGAGGTGTACTCTTTTTCCCTACAAGGGTTTTTAATGAGACACCCGGACAAGAAAAACACCCGACCTAGCCAAGGGTAAACACTCTGTAAATATTCTTTCTTTTTTAATACTAATCAAATTTTTCTTTTTCTTTTCTTTTTCCCTTCTCGTGATAAAACAAATCCTGAAAAGTATCCCGCCAAGGCGCATTAATTTATGCTCGGCAAAACGCAAAAATCATTTGCCAAGAGACCACACAAGGTCGGCAAAGATAAAGCGACGAGGTTCAAATTAATGTGAGAAGTTATAAAGCAACTCTGTAAAGGCTCAAAAGCCAAAATAAAAGAGGTTGCAAAAATAACGTAAAGAACCGACCAATAACAAGGTCGGACCCAACAAAGGGAATACACCGAGGTCCGAGTAAAAGCCCGGATACAAGAAGAAGCCTTAAAACGGCGAAAAGGCCAAAGAAAACAAAGATTTCGAAAAACGCTTACTAAAAGGTTGCTATACAAAAACAACTAAAAAGTACAAGCGAAAAAACGAAATCAATTGGTAAAACAAAGTTTCAAAAAGCGCTAGCTAAAAAGTTGTTATCCAAAAACAACTAAAAAGCATAAAAGCGGAACTAAAAGCCAAAACGCAAACAAACACCACATAATAAGCTAAAAAGTTACTACAAGTAGCTAATAGCAAAAAGGTGTTCAAAGTATTTAAACCATCCAAAAAGAGCCCACAGGCCGGGCACAAAACCAAAGACAAAGGATTACAGAGAATCAAGATCCTTTCCGGACTCCACATCAGTAGGAGGCTGCGGAGGAAGAACCATAGAAATCGGGACAGCCTTGACAGCACCGTCATCTCGGTTTAAAACCTCCACACCAGACTCCTCCCTGGTCGGAGGTGAGGTCGGGTTCGCAACCGGAACTTCGGGGTCAGACACCGGAACTTCATCCTCATTGGGAGCAGGAACAATCCTTCCCTCCACGACAACATTATCCATACTGAATGAACTCAGATCCAGGTCAGGGGCAAGAACCCGGACCTGAGCCTTCAAATTTTCAAACATAGCATCCATACCCTTAGCCACATGACCTTCTAGCTCGAAAAAATCATCCTGAGCGGATTGCAATCTCTCCTTTGTCTCCACAAGCTCGGCAAATGTTCGAGTATAACTCTCCTTCGCCGCCTTCGCCATCTCCTCAGATGCATTCGCTGCCGCCACAGCCGCGGTAGCTTTAGCTTTCTCCTTCTCCAAAGATGCCTCCAGCTCAGTAATCCTAGCAGCCTTCAGCTTACTAAACCTCTCGAGCTCAGACTGAGCTTTCTCAAGTCGGGAACTGGTCGCACCAATGAGGGATTTCTTGAACTCCCGGGCAATAGCGGCATGAAGACTAGCCATCCGGACACAGCTCCGCGCCATATACTGAAAATGGTGCTCCATAGACACATCATCAGTAGAAATAAAGGTCTGAGGGAGAATATGCTGTTCAACCCAACCAAGAGCATCAAAATCCTTATCATTAAAACCGGCAAGCTCTTGAGAGGTCTTCTGCTTCTTGGGAGGAGGACCCGAGGACGAAGGAGGAGAAGAGGTAGCAGGTCCAGAAGTCGGAGGATCTTGATTTATAGGTCGGAACTGGGGAGTCGGAATAGTCTTCGACCGAGTAGTAACACCCACAGTAGCCTTCTTCGGAGAAGATCGGGCAGAAGCCTCCCCAGCCTCAATATTTCGAGCAGCCACAGACTTCTTCGTCCGACGAAGGTACTTCATGGAATCTGCCTGAGAAGACATCTCTGCAGAAATAAAGAAAAAGGATTACCACAAACAGAAATCCACCAAAACAAGCAAAACCAAAATACTAAAAAAAAATGAAATCTCGGAGAGGTCGGGAACTACCTAACTCGGAACGGAGAAGGCTTGGATCTCCCAACATTTTCTTCGTGTCCAAGTGAGGTGCCCGACCCCATAAACTGCTTACCACATCCACAAAAGCCTGCTCCACCTCATCTAGACTCTCAAGGGTATACTTAGTAGACACTACATTCTCCTGCCAACAAAGAGGAAAAGAAGGCTCCCCACTCTCATCTAGAAAGAAAGGTCGGACGTCTCCAGTAGCCCGGACCTTGAAATAAAAGTTCTTAAAATCATGAAAGGACTCGTCATATAGGGTACAAAACTTCCTTCCCTGGTTAGCCCTAAAAGAGACCCAAGATACCTTCCCTCCACCCAACCCCGCTTCGTCAACACAAACAAATAGGAAAAAAGAGAAATAGAGGGAGAGACGCCCAAAAACTGACACAAAAGTTGAAACAGCTTTAAAAACGCCCAAGAATTTGGATGGAGCTGCGTAGGGGCAAGGTTACAAGACCATAACACCTCGGACTCCAGATCGGTAAAGGGAAGTCGGACACTCAGCTTAGAGAAAAAACAATCATAAGCATAAAAGAAGAGCTTCTCGGAACTATCTAAGGGCGGGAAGCACACTCTCTCCTCGGAATCCGGGGCTACTAGTTCATAATCCCTCTCAGACTCTCTATTTTCACATATGCTACAGTGCCTACGGAACCTAGCTAAATACTCAGAATCTACCACAGAAGGGACTCTTAGAGGAAGAGGGTCTACCCAACCAAGACCACATGGAATCTTAGTCGACATCGCTTGAAGAACCTTTCGAGACATAAAATTCTTACCTACAAAGAAAGAATACAACAGCAAGCAAAAATCACATAAAGAAGACAGCGAAAACCCATTCAGCAAAGCAAGAAACAAAGAAAATGCGGCAACCCGGAACTAAAAATACCAGAGAACAAAAAAGAGCCCCCCCCATATACAAACAACAAGCAATGGCGGCGCCTCTTTTCGGGGCAACCCAGGCATAAAGAAAAAAGAAACAAACAAGAGCCACACAAAGAACAGAAACATATGTGCACAAGAAAAAAGAAACATGGGAACAAACCTGGAAAAAGGAAACAAAGACGACGAGCTCCGAAGCAAGGAGAACGAAACGACGGCACAGAGAAAAACCCCAGAAAGACACACGGAGAGATTCTGAGAAACAGAGCAAAGAGAAAGAAGAAGCAGTGCTCGAAAAAGGATAAAGAAAAACAACGCAGAAAAGGAGGAAAGGGGCAAATAAATAAAGCCTTCACAGGGCCCGAACGGAAATCGAGGAAAAACGGTAAAACGCAATAAATGCAGGAGCGGCCATTTTTGAATTTTGAAAAACTACTATGCCCGAGCTCGACCTCCCAAAAAGGACGAACTCAGGCAGGGGCACTGTTCATACCCTGACCGGGCTCCTCCAACTCGGCAAATTCATAAAAGGTCCGACCTCGTCCTAAGGCTCACGCCTAAAGGTCGGACCTCGGACAAAAAGCAAGGAAGGCCCATCAAAAGGAACGCAGCCCAAAACCTAAAGGCCGAAAAAGGCCTAGAAGAGGCGGTTCCGCAAAGATAGAGATAAACTCCCAAAAGATAAGATAAGATAAGAATATCTTATCCAGAGAAGATCACGGCCAACTACTATAAATACACTGGAGCACCCAGGTATGGCATTCATTCCACATTCTACGCATATCTGCTTGGACCCATGCTAACTTAAGCATCGGAGTGTCATTGCAGGTACAACCACCAACCACTCCGCATATCAAGCTCGGATCCCTGAACCCCCACCTCGGGCCTCTCCAGACGACCGAGCTACACGTTTCAGGTAACCCTCGGAACATTGGCGCCGTTGCCGGGGAACCTGGAAGTCATCCCTCTATCATGGCGGACGACCCTCTCAACAATGGCCACGCTGCATCTGAACAAGAGGACGAAATTGACACCGGAGAACGACCGGACAGCCCTCTATCACCACGCACTCCAGGAGGAAACAAACAGAATCGCCCCAAAACATCACCCACAAACAAAGATCCACAAAATTCCGAAAAAGAGAAGAGCTCGGAAATTCTAGAAGCAGTCCGAGCACAACAAGACCGACTAAAACAACTCGAAGAAGACATAAAAAAGCAGAAAGAAACTGAACAAGATATGAAAAGGGAAGCTCGAAAGCGCAGAGAATTAGAAGAAAAACTGCGGAAAATAGAGGCCAACCTGAAAGACCGGACAGAACGCGGCACCACCACCGAGGGCAACCACGATCCCTTCACGCAAGAGATCATGAAGGAGAAGGTACCGCGAAACTTCAAACCACCCGATATGGACCTCTACGACGGCACCACCGATCCAAGTCATCACCTCAGCAACTTCAGAAGCAGAATGTACCTAGTCGACGCCTCCGACGCAATTCGGTGCAAAGCCTTCCCCACCACTCTCACCAAGTCAGCCATGAAGTGGTTCGACAACCTGCCACCAAGATCGATCACCAGCTTCGAAGACCTAACCAAAAAATTCCTAACAAGATTCTCTATTCAAAAGGACAAGACAAAACATGCCCCCAGTCTACTCGGGATCAGGCAAGGTAACCAAGAAACTCTCCGAGAATACATGGAGCGATTCAACAAAGCCTGCCTGGACATACAACACTTGCCCACTGAAGCAGCCATCATGGGACTAGCAAACGGCCTAAAAGAGGGACCGTTTAGCCAATCGCTATCCAAACGATACCCGACCTCCCTATACGAGGTGCAGGAGCGGGCAGAAAAATATATCAACATGGAGGAGACCTCCCAGCTAAGAGACTCTTCTAGGAAGGAATCAACCTACCCACTCCGAGATCGGGATCGGGAACAGAAGAAGAAAGAAGACCCCAACTCGGACAAGCCACGGAAGTACCACAACTACACCCCCCTCCGAGTCTCCCTGGTAGACGTCTACAGAGAAGTATGCCACACCGAAAAGATCCCACCGCCCCGACCGCTAAAACACAAGAGAGCGGGGAGAGATCGGTCCGAATACTGTGAATATCACAAACTCTACGGTCATTCTACTAACGACTGCTACGACCTAAAAAATGTTATAGAAAAGCTAGCCAGAGAAGGAAAACTCGACAGATACATAGCAGAGAAAGGAGAAGAGACCAGGAAGAGAAGGCGGGGAGACAACGAAGATCGGGCCGAACAAACCCCGCGAACCCCTGAAAGACATGTTCACATGATAAATGGAGGTTTTGCAGGCGGAGGAACCTCCAAATCCTCGCGAAAAAGACACCTCAAAGAAGTCTATCACGTCCGAGAAGACAGTCCCCTGCCCGAATTACCTACTATCTCATTTACCCGAGAAGATGCTCAAGGGATCATTCCCGGGCACGACGATCCAATGGTAGTCACCATTATCCTAGCAAACGCCAACTTACATCGAACCCTGATTGACCAGGGAAGCTCAGCAGATATCCTGTTCAAAACGGCCTTCGACAAGCTCGGACTTGAAGAAAAAGAACTAAAGGCCTATCCCACCGACCTATTTGGACTAGGGGATACCCCGATCCATCCCTTAGGATACATCTCACTACACACTACCTTTGGAAGAGGCGAGCAATCCAAAACATGAAGCATCGACTACATCATAGTCGACGTCACTCCAGCATACAATGCCCTCATTGGGCGACCAACCCTAAACAGGCTGGCAGCCATAGTCTCAACCCCACACCTCTGTATGAAGTTCCCTACCGCAAAGGGAATCGCTACCCTAAAAGGTGACCAAAAACTAGCGCGGCGATGCTACAACGAAAGCCTAAGCCTAAAAGGGAAAGAGGTCAACACAATAGAACTCGGACGAGTTCAAGCCCGAGAAGATCTTCGGCCACAACCAGAGGGAGAAACCGAAAAAGTCCAGATTGGGAACACACCGGAAAAAATAACAAACATAGGAGCAAACCTCGAAGCAGGCCTAAAAGAGGAACTCATAACCCTCTAAAAGGAGAATTCCGACCTCTTCGCCTGGAAAGCCTCCGACATGCCAGGCATAAGCCCCGACCTGATGTGCCATAAGCTATCAGTGTACCCGGGATCCCGACCTGTCCAACAAAGACGCCGGAAGCTCGGACCCGAGCGCATGCAAGCAATAGAAGAACAAGTACAAGCACTGCTAGATGCAGGGTTCATTAGGGAAGTAAAGTACCCCCTATGGCTCGCAAACGTGGTCCTGGTAAAAAAGCCCAACGGAAAATGGAGGATGTGCGTCGATTACACGGATCTCAACAAAGCCTGCCCCAAAGATCCATATCCACTACCAAACATCGACGCCTTAGTAGACGCAGCCTCAGGCTATAGATATCTCTCCTTCATGGACGCATACTCGGGATACAATCAAATCCCGATGTACGGACCCGACCAAGAAAAGACCTCGTTCATAACCCCAAGGGCAAACTACTGCTACGTAGTAATGCCCTTCGGGCTGAAGAACGCAGGGGCAACCTACCAGAGGCTAATGAACAAAGTGTTCTCAGAGCACATCGGATTACAGCTGGAGGTGTATGTCGACGACATGCTGGTAAAGACACAAGAAGACAAAAACTTGCTGACCGACCTCACCAGTGTCTTCGGCACCCTCAGAAAACACATGAGACTTAACCCGACGAAGTGCACCTTCGCCGCAGAAGCCGGAAAGTTCTTAGGCTTAATGCTAACTCAAAGGGGCATCGAAGCAAACCTGGACAAATGCCAAGCGATACTCAATATGAAGAGCCCGACATGTGTCAAAGAAGTACAACAACTGAATGGAAGGCTAGCCGCCCTATCAAGATTCTTGGCAGGATCAGCAATAAAGTCACTACCTCTCTACTCACTCCTAAAGAAGGGGAAACCCTTCTCATGGACCCCGGAGTGCGAAAAAGCCTTTCAAGAATTCAAGAAATTCCTCGGGCAGCCACCAATCCTAACCCGACCTTTAAAAGAAGAAGAACTCGTACTATACCTCTCGGTTGGAAATCGAGCAATCGCTTCAGCGTTAATACGAGAAAATGACCGAGGACAACACCCCATATACTTCGTAAGCAAGGCACTACAAGGGGCCGAATTAAACTATCAGAAGATAGAAAAATTCGCCTACGCCCTAGTGTTCACAGCTCGGAGGCTCTGTCCCTACTTTCAAGCCCACACCATCAAAATCCGGACAAACCAACCCATGAGACACATCCTCCAAAAAACAGACCTGGCAGGACGGATACTGCAATGGGCAGTAGAATTGTCCGAGTTCGACCTCCGCTATGAAACCCGGACTGCCATAAAATCTCAGTATCTAGCCGACTTCATCGCAGAATACACTGAGACCCCTGGAACCCCACTCTCATGGAACCTGTATGTCGACGGGTCCTCAAACAAAACTGGAAGCGGAGCCGGGGTTATACTCGAAAGCGACCAAGGAACGCGGATAGAACTATCCCTAAAATTCGAGTTCCAGGCTTCGAACAACCAAGCCGAATACGAGGCCCTACTAGCAGGTCTAAAGCTAGCCGAAGAGGTCGGAGCCCAGAAAATCACGATCTTCAGCGACTCCCAGGTCGTCACATCACAAGTAAATAGAAGCTACCAGGCCAAAGACCCCACCATGAAAAAATACCTGGACCAAACACAGGCACAACTACGCCACTTTTCAGAGATACAGATTCAGCACATACCTCGGGAACAAAACGCCCGGGCAGACGCCCTCTCAAAGCTCGCCAGCACCAAGCCCGGAGGCAACAACAGAAGTCTCCTCCAGGAAACCTTACAATCCCCCTCCGTGCTAAAAGAAGAAACGCTAAATATATCCAACCAACAGCAAGGATGGATGACCCCCCTACTAAACTACCTGAAGTCGGGAACTCTTCCCGCCGAAAGAAAGGAAGCTAAAAGACTCACGAAAGACGCCCAGAATTATACACTAATTCACGACGTATTATACAGAAGAGGATTCTCAAACCCCCTCCTTAGGTGCGTCCCGACCTCAGAAACAAAGAACGTCCTCGAAGAAGTCCACGGAGGCATGTGTGGGAACCATCTCGGAGCTCGGGCATTATCCAAAAAAGTAGTCCGAGCCGGGTTCTACTGGCCGACTCTGCAAAGAGACGCAACGGAATTTGTGAAAATATGCCTCCCCTGCCAAAAACACGCCAATTTTCACAAAGCACCACTCGAAGACCTTATCAGCGTCACCGCACCATGGCCCTTCGCAAAATGGGGACTTGACCTACTCGGCCCGTTCCCCCAAGCACCGGGGCAAGTCAAATACCTCATAGTAGGGGTCGACTACTTCACAAAGTGGATCGAAGCTGAACCCTTAGCCACCATTACGGCTCAGAAAAGTCACAAATTCCTATACAAAAACATCGTCACAAGGTTCGGAGTCCCCTACTCCATCACCACAGACAATGGAACACAGTTCACAGACACAAGTTTTCGGAGCTTGGTGGCCGAGCTAAAAATCAAACAGCAATTCACCTCAGTCGAGCACCCACAAGCCAATGGACAAGCAGAGGCCGCAAATAAAGTCATCTTGGCCGGATTAAAACGAAGACTCCAAGAGGCCAAAGGGGCATGGGCCGAGGAGCTCCCCCAGGTACTATGGGCATATCGGACAACTCCACACTCTACAATGGGAGAATCGCCATTCCGACTAGCCTACGGGATGGAGGCAATGATTCCTATCGAAATAGATGAAGGGTCACCCAGAGTCATCTTCTACAACGAAGAAGGTAACCCGCAGGCACAAAAGGAAGAACTTGACCTCCTCCCCGAGGTCCGAGAAAGAGCTCGGATCCGAGAAGAAGCCTTAAAACGGCGAACGGCCCTCAGATACAATCAGAAAGTAATAAAGCGAAGCTTCTCCATTAACGACCTGATTCTAATCCGAAATGACATCGGAACACAAAAGTCGGGAGAAGGGAAGCTAGCTGCAAATTGGAAGGGACCCTACAAGGTAACAGAAGTCTTAGGAACAGGCTATTACAAAATATCCGACCTAGAAGGCAATGAGTTGCCCAGGGCCTGGCACGCCTGTAATCTAAGACGATACTACAGCTAGAAAAACTTGACCCGAGGTGTACTCTTTTTCCCTACAAGGGTTTTTTAATGAGACACCCGGACAAGAAAAACACCCGACCTAGCCAAGGGTAAACACTCTGTAAATATTCTTTCTTTTTTAATACTAATCAAATTTTTCTTTTTCTTTTCTTTTTCCCTTCTCGTGATAAAACAAATCCTGAAAAGTATCCCGCCAAGGCGCATTAATTTATGCTCGGCAAAACGCAATAAATCATTTGCCAAGAGACCACACAAGGTCGGCAAAGATAAAGCGACGAGGTTCAAATTAATGTGAGAAGTTATAAAGCAACTCTGAAAAGGCTCAAAAGCCAAAATAAAAGAGGTTGCAAAAATAACTTAAGGAACCGACCAATAACAAGGTCGGACCCAACAAAGGGAATACACCGAGGTCCGAGTAAAAGCCCGGATACAAGAAGAAGCCTTAAAACGGCGAAAAGGCCAAAGAAAACAAAGATTTCGAAAAACGCTTACTAAAAGGTTGCTATACAAAACAACTAAAAAGTACAAGCGAAAAACGAAATCAATTGGTAAAACAAAGTTTCAAAAAGCGCTAGCTAAAAAGTTGTTATCCAAAAACAACTAAAAAGCATAAAAGCGGAACTAAAAGCCAAAACGCAAACAAACACCACATAATAAGCTAAAAAGTTACTACAAGTAGCTAATAGCAAAAAGGTGTTCAAAGTATTTAAACCATCCAAAAAGAGCCCACAGGCCGGGCACAAAACCAAAGACAAAGGATTACAGAGAATCAAGATCCTTTCCGGACTCCACATCAGTAGGAGGCTGCGGAGGAAGAACCATAGAAATCGGGACAGCCTTGACAGCACCGTCATCTCGGTTTAAAACCTCCACACCAGACTCCTCCCTGGTCGGAGGTGAGGTCGGGTTCGCAACCGGAACTTCGGGGTCAGACACCGGAACTTCATCCTCATTGGGAGCAGGAACAATCCTTCCCTCCACGACAACATTATCCATACTGAATGAACTCAGATCCAGGTCAGGGGCAAGAACCCGGACCTGAGCCTTCAAATTTTCAAACATAGCATCCATACCCTTAGCCACATGACCTTCTAGCTCGAAAAAATCATCCTGAGCGGATTGCAATCTCTCCTTTGTCTCCACAAGCTCGGCAAATGTTCGAGTATAACTCTCCTTCGCCGCCTTCGCCATCTCCTCAGATGCATTCGCTGCCGCCACAGCCGCGGTAGCTTTAGCTTTCTCCTTCTCCAAAGATGCCTCCAGCTCAGTAATCCTAGCAGCCTTCAGCTTACTAAACCTCTCGAGCTCAGACTGAGCTTTCTCAAGTCGGGAACTGGTCGCACCAATGGGGGATTTCTTGAACTCCCGGGCAATAGCGGCATGAAGACTAGCCATCCGGACACAGCTCCGCGCCATATACTGAAAATGGTGCTCCATAGACACATCATCAGTAGAAATAAAGGTCTGAGGGAGAATATGCTGTTCAACCCAACCAAGAGCATCAAAATCCTTATCATTAAAACTGGCAAGCTCTTGAGAGGTCTTCTGCTTCTTGGGAGGAGGACCCGAGGACGAAGGAGGAGAAGAGGTAGCAGGTCCAGAAGTCGGAGGATCTTGATTTATAGGTCGGAACTGGGGAGTCGGAATAGTCTTCGACCGAGTAGTAACACCCACAGTAGCCTTCTTCGGAGAAGATCGGGCAGAAGCCTCCCCAGCCTCAATATTTCGAGCAGCCACAGACTTCTTCGTCCGACGAAGGTACTTCATGGAATCCGCCTGAGAAGACATCTCTGCAGAAATAAAAGAAAAAGGATTACCACAAACAGAAAATCCACCAAACAAGCAAAACCAAAAATACTAAAAAAAAAATGAAATCTCGGAGAGGTCGGGAACTACCTAACTCGGAACGGAGAAGGCTTGGATCTCCCAACATTTTCTTCGTGTCCAAGTGAGGTGCCCGACCCCATAAACTGCTTACCACACCCACAAAGCCTGCTCCACCTCATCTAGACTCTCAAGGGTATACTTAGTAGACACTACATTCTCTTGCCAACAAAGAGGAAAAGAAGGCTCCCCACTCTCATCTAGAAAGAAAGGTCGGACGTCTCCAGTAGCCCGGACCTTGAAATAAAAGTTCTTAAAATCATGAAAGGACTCGTCATATAGGGTACAAAACTTCCTTCCCTGGTTAGCCCTAAAAGAGACCCAAGATACCTTCCCTCCACCCGACCCCGGCTTCGTCAACACAAACAAATAGGAAAAAAGAGAAATAGAGGGAGAGACGCCCAAAAACTGACACAAAAGTTGAAACAGCTTTAAAAACGCCCAAGAATTTGGATGGAGCTGCGTAGGGGCAAGGTTACAAGACCATAACACCTCGGACTCCAGATCGGTAAAGGGAAGTCGGACACTCAGCTTAGAGAAAAAACAATCATAAGCATAAAAGAAGAGCTTCTCGGAACTATCTAAGGGCGGGAAGCACACTCTCTCCTCGGAATCCGGGGCTACTAGTTCATAATCCCTCTCAGACTCTCTATTTTCACATATGCTACAGTGCCTACGGAACCTAGCTAAATACTCAGAATCTACCACAGAAGGGACTCTTAGAGGAAGAGGGTCTACCCAACCAAGACCACATGGAATCTTAGTCGACATCGCTTGAAGAACCTTTCGAGACATAAATTCTTACCTACAAAGAAAGAATACAACAGCAAGCAAAAATCACATAAAGAAGACAGCGAAAACCCATTCAGCAAAGCAAGAAACAAAGAAAATGCGGCAACCCGGAACTAAAAATACCAGAGAACAAAAAAGAGCCCCCCCATATACAAACAACAAGCAATGGCGGCGCCTCTTTTCGGGGCAACCCAGGCATAAAGAAAAAAGAAACAAACAAGAGCCACACAAAGAACAGAAACATATGTGCACAAGAAAAAAGAAACATGGGAACAAACCTGGAAAAAGGAAACAAAGACAACGAGCTCCGAAGCAAGGAGAACGAAACGACGGCACAGAGAAAAACCCCAGAAAGACACACGGAGAGATTCTGAGAAACAGAGCAAAGAGAAAGAAGAAGCAGTGCTCGAGAAAGGATAAAGAAAAACAACGCAGAAAAGGAGGAAAGGGGCAAATAAATAAAGCCTTCACAGGCCCCGAACGGAAATCGAGGAAAAACGGTAAAACGCAATAAATGCAGGAGCGGCCATTTTTGAATTTTGAAAAACTACTATGCCCGAGCTCGACCTCCCAAAAAGGACGAACTCAGGCAGGGGCACTGTTCATACCCTGACCGGGCTCCTCCAACTCGGCAAATTCATAAAAGGTCCGACCTCGTCCTAAGGCTCACGCCTAAAGGTCGGACCTCGGACAAAAAGCAAGGAAGGCCCATCAAAAGGAACGCAGCCCAAAACCTAAAGGCCGAAAAAGGCCTAGAAGAGGCGGTTCCGCAAAGATAGAGATAAACTCCCAAAAGATAAGATAAGATAAGAATATCTTATCCAGAGAAGATCACGGCCAACTACTATAAATACACTGGAGCACCCAGGTATGGCATTCATTCCACATTCTACGCATATCTGCTTGGACCCATGCTAACTTAAGCATCGGAGTGTCATTGCAGGTACAACCACCAACCACTCCGCATATCAAGCTCGGATCCCTGAACCCCCACCTCGGGCCTCTCCAGACAACCGAGCTACACGTTTCAGGTAACCCTCGGAACACAAGTTATAAAAAGTGATCACTGAAAGATACCTGATAAGGGTACAAGAAAGAGGATTACTAGAAATAACTTAGAAGGGACCGACAAAGTCGGACCCAAGAAAGCTACAGCTTGGACTGACAAGAGAAATCAGACCAACAAAAGCTAAAGAAGGATCGACAAGAGAAGTCGGACCAATGAAAAACGTGCGCTAAAACGGACATAGCTCCGCCCAAAAAGCCACGGCTCCATGACAAGGCTATCAAAATTGTTCAGACTGACTAAAAAGTGTTCTACGAGAACACTAAAAAGTCGTCGGACAAGTTAGCCCCAAGGACCACCTCGACCAAGCAGAAAGTGGACAAAACCAGAAGTGATCAAAAGAGGTCGGGCAACAAAGTACCGACACTCTACAAAGATCCACAAAGGGGACTGATGAGCGGATAATTTATACACTTTTTGGCATTGTTTTTAGGTAGTTTTTAGTAGGATCTAGCTACTTTTTGGGATGTTTTTTTTACTTTTATACAAAATTCACATTTCTGGACTTTACTATGAGTTTGTGTGTTTTTCTGTGATGTCAAGTATTTTCTGGCTGAAATTGAGGGACCTAAGCAAAAATCTGATAGGAGGCTGAAAAAGGACTACAGATGCTGTTGGATTCTGACCTTCCTGCACTCGAAATGAATTTTCTGGAGCTACAGAACTCCAAATGACGCGCTCTTAATTGCGTTGGAAAGCAGACATCTAGGGCTTTTCAGCAATATATAATACTCTATACTTTATTCTAGTTTAGATGATGCAAACTGGCATTCAACGCTAGTTCCATGCTACATTCTGGAGTAAAACGCCAGAAACACGTCACAAACCAGAGTTAAACGCCAAAAACACGTTACAACTTGGCGTTTAACCCCAAGAGAAGTCTCTGCACGTGAAAAATTCAAGCTCAGCCCAAGCACACATAAGCTAAAACCCATTGGTAGCATTCTTGAGAATTCGGAAAGTCTAAACCTTGTCTGTGGTATTCCGAGTAGGATTCAGGGATTGAATGACTGTGACGAGCTTCAAACTCACGACTGTAGGGCGTGGTGACAACGCAAAAGGATAGTAAATCCTATTCTTACATGATCGAGAACCGACATATAATTAGCCATGCGGTGACAGCGCACCTGGACCATTTTCACTGAGAGGATGGATGGTAGCCATTGACAACGGTGATCCCCCAACATACAGCTTGCCATGGAAAGGAGTAAGAATGATTGGATTAAAGCAGTAGGAAAGTAGAGACTCAGAAGGAACACAGTATCTTCATGCGTTTATCTGAAATTCCCACCAATGAATTACATAAGTATCTCTATCTCTATTTTATGCTTTATTTATCTTTATATTCGAAAATCATTATAACCATTAGAATCCGCCTGACTGAGATTTACAAGATGACCATAGCTTGCTTTATACCAACAATCTCCATGGGATCGACCCTTACTCACGTAAGATTTATTACTTGGACGACCCAGTGCACTTGCTAGTTAGTTGTGCGAATTTGTGAAGAATGTGTGTGAACCATAGTATTGTGCACCAAGTTTTTGGAGCTATTGCTAGGAATTGTTCGAGTTGTGAAAAGTATGAGTCACAATTTTGCCTACCAAGTTTTTGGCGTCGTTGCCTGGGATTGTTTGAGTTTGGACAACTGACGGTTTATCTTGTTGCTCAAATTAGGTCATTTTCTTTTAAAAAAGTTTTCAAAAATCTTTCAAAAAAAACTTTTTCTTCTTTTTCGTTTTTTTTCAAAATAATTTTCGAAAAATCCAAAAAAATCATAAAATCATAAAAACCAAAAATATTTTGTGTTTCTTGTTTGTGTCTAGTGTCAATTTTTAAGTTTGGTGTCAAAAATAAGTTTGCATGTTTTCAAAAATTTGTGCATTTTTCGAAAAACTCATGCATGGTGTTCTTCATGATCTTCAAGTTGTTCTTGATAAGTCTTCTTGTTTGATCTTCATATTTTCTTGTTTTGTGACTTTTGTTGTTTTTCATATGAATTTTTTAATCCATAGTGTCTAAACATTGAAAATTTCTAAGTTTGGTGTCTTGCATGTTTTCCACTCTTGAAAATTTTTCAAAACTAAGTCTTGATGTTCATCTTGATCTTCAAAGTGTTATTGGTGTTCATCTTGACATTCATAGTGTTCTTGCATGCATTAGTTGTTTTGATTCATAATTTTTATGTCTTGAGTCATTTGGTTATTTTTCTCTTTCCACATTAAATTCAAAAATAAAAAAATATCTTTCCTCATTTTACTCATAAATTTCGAAATCTTTGGGTTGACTTAGTCAAAATTTTAAAATAAGTTGTTTCTTGTTAGTCAAGTCAAAATTTCAATTTTAAAATCTTATCTTTTCAAAACTTTTTCAAAAATCAAATCTTTTTCATTTTTCTTTTGTATTTTTAAAAATTTTTTAAAATTGATTTTCAAAATCTTTTTCTTAATTTTATTTCATAATTTTTAAAAACCTTACTAACAATTAATGTGATTGATTCAAAAATTTGAAGTTTGTTACTTTCTTGTTAAGGAAGGTTTGGTATGCGAAATTGTGATCACTTCTTTTCACAACTCAAATAATCCCCAGTAATGAATCCAAAAACTTGGTGCTCAATACCATGGCATAAACACAACTTCGCACAACTAACCAGCAAGTGCACTGGGTCGTCCAAGTAATAAACCTTACGCGAGTAAGGGTCGATCCCGCGGAGATTGTTGGTATGAAGCAAGCTATGGTCATCTTGTAAATCTCAGTCAAGCAGACTCAAATGGTTATGGATGATATATGAATAAAGCATAAAGATAAAGATAGAGATACTTATGTATTTCATTGGTGAGAATTTCAGATAAGCGAATGGAGATGCTTTGTCCCTTCCGTCTCTCTGCTTTCCTACTGTCTTCATCCAACTCTTCTTACTCCTTTCCATGGCAAGCTGTATGTTGGGCATCACCATTGTCAGTGGCTACAGTCCCGTCCTCTCAGTGGAAATGTTCAACGCACCCTGTCACGGCACGGCTATCCAGCTGTCGGTTCTCGATCATGTCGGAATAGAATCCAGTGATTCTTTTGCGTCTGTCACTAACGCCCCACAATCGCGAGTTTGAAGCTCGTCACAGTCATTCAATCATTGAATCCTACTCAGAATACCACAGACAAGGTTTAGACCTTCCGGATTCTCTTGAATGCAGTCATCAGTTCTAGCTTATACAACGAAGATTCCGGTTAAAGAACCCAAGAGATATCTACCCAATCTAAGGTAGAACGGAGGTGATTGACGGTCACACGTTCATAGGTGAGAATGATGATGAGTGTCACAGATCATCACATTCATCAAGTTGAAGAACAAGTGATATCTTGGAATAAGAACAAGCTGAATTGAATAGAAGAACGATAGTAATTGCATTAATACTCGAGGTACAGCAGAGCTCCACACCTTAATCTATGGTGTGTAGAAACTCCATCGTTGAAAATACATAAGAACAAGGTCTAGGCATGGCCGAATGGCCAGCCTCCCAAAGAGGGTTCAATCATAAAAACATGATCAAAAGATTGAAAATACAATAGTAAAAGGTCCTATTTATAGGGAACTAGTAGCTTAAGAATTACAAAGATGAGTAAAAGACATAAAAATCCACTTCCGGGCCCACTTGGTGTGTGCTTGGGCTGAGCATTGAAGCATTTTCGTGTAGAGACTCTTCTTGGAGTTAAACGCCAGCTTTTGTGCTAGTTTGGGCGTTTAACTCCCACTTTGGTGCCAGTTCCGGCGTTTAACGCTGGGAATTCTGAAGGTGACCTTGAACGGCGGTTTGGGCCATCAAATCTTGGGCAAAGTATAGACTATCAAATATTGCTGGAAAGCCCATGATGTCTACTTTCCAACGCCGTTGAGAGCGCGCCAATTGGGCTTCTGTAGCTCCAGAAAAGCCACTTCGAGTGCAGGGAGGTCAGAATCCAACAGCATCTGCAGTCCTTTTCAGTCTCTGAATCAGATTTTTGCTCAGGTCCCTCAATTTCAGCCAGAAAATACCTGAAATCACAGAAAAACACACAAACTCATAGTAAAGTCCAGAAAAGTGAATTTTAACTAAAAACTAATAAAAATATACTAAAAACTAACTAAATCCTACTAGAAATATACTAAAAACAATGCCAAAAGCGTATAAATTATCCGCTCATCACAACACCAAACTTAAATTGTTGCTTGTCCTCTGATGCCAAGGCATCTTAGGCTAGTTTCACTAGCCTTTTTCTTTTATTTTTAGTTGTTTTATGCATTTTTCTTGAGCCTTAAGTAATCATTTGGGCCAATAGTCATGCTTGTCTTAAATCATTAAACATGAGATTTTGATGCAAATTCCATGAGTTTTTAGTTATTTCCTTGAATGCTATGAATGGAAGAATTCTCATGAATTTTTGCAAGACTTTGATGCAGTGTTTGGATGATTTCAGGGAAGAAGAGGCTAGGCAAGGAAGCTACAAAATCAATAAAGGAAGCTTGAATATCACATGTGGAGTTTAAGCTCCAGTTTAAGCTTAAACTGGAGCTTAAACGCCAAAATCATGAAAGCTGAGGAAAGGGCTGAAAGTGGCGTTTAACCTCCAGTTTAACCTTAAACTGGAAGTTAAACGCCAGAAATAAAATGCATCAGGGAGCCATTCCACGTTTAAGCTCCAGTTTAAGCTTAAACTGGAGCTTAAACGTGTTCGACATTCTCCTCCAGGGTTGCGTTTTGCATTTCCACGTTTAAGCTCCAGTTTAAGCTTAAACTGGAGCTTAAACGTGCTCGAGCTTGTGCCTCCAGGGAGTGCCAGCGTTTAAGCTCCAGTTTAAGCTTAAACTGGAGCTTAAACGTGTTATATGGAACAGCTTGACCATGCCTTCTTCAAACATAAATAACTTGAGCTACAAAACTCCAAATGAGGTGATTCAAAATGCATTGGAAAGAAGACATCTAGAGCTTTCCAAGCATATATGGCATGCATGGTGGATACTAAAAATTGAGGGAGAAAACAGCCCCGTAATGTGCATAGACGAGCATAGTACCAACATGCAATCAGGCCAGCAGACCTCTTCACCTTCCATGGAGTATAACTCGAGTTGTAGAACTCCAAATGATGCGCTTCCAGTTGCATTGGAAAGTAGACATCCAGAGCTTTCCAACGATGTATAGAAGTATGGGGTGGACAATGCAACTGAGCTCCCAAAATTGGCATTTTCGAGCACGTTTAAGTGACTTAAACGTTGGCTTAAACGCTGTCAAACCAACCAGCAACCTTGTCACATTCAATCAAGCATAACTTGAGCTATAGAGATCCAATTGAGGTGCTTTCAGTTGCGTTAGAAAGCTGACATCCATAGCTTTCCAACGAGGTATAATCGTCTATATTTGGCATCAAATTGGCAAGGTTGACAAGAGAACAAAGTGAAGACTCAAGAAAGGGGGGTGCAACGTTTGAGTGTAGTTTAATGGATCATTATCCTTTTTGGATCAATTATGTCACTCTACCCTTCAAGCAAGCAAGGCCCATCAACAACACCAAATCAAGGCCACAAGAATCATCTAGAATAGTTTATTTTCATTTGATTGTAATTTGCTTTTAATTTCATTTTCATTTTGTAATTTAGGGAGCCTATTTAAAGGCCTTAGTTTCTGCATTTGAAGGGGGGGATTGAAGGGGAATCCAGCCCTGAGGGGACTTTTTTACACTGGGGAACTTTTGGATCATTTTGCTACTTTCATATTTTGTAATTGAATTCAGAGCTATGACTCACTAAACCCCTTTCATTGGGTTAGGGAGCTCTATTGTAATTCAATGAATCAATAATAGTTTTATCTTCTCTTCAATCTTTTCTCTTGAATTTGTTAGAAAGCTTCTCGATCTAATTCCATTGGGTAGTTGTCTTGGGAAAGAAACTACCCATAATTGGAATCCTTCGGAACCTTGGGAAAGGAATGGAGGATTCATGCTAGAGAAGCTTTCTCACAGTGAATTGGATTGGGGTTTGGATGGATATTGTGACATGTAATCCTACCAAATTGTGGTTCATGAAACTGTGTGGTATAATCAGTGATCGAGCATCATCTCTTCTTATGAACATTTAAACCAAGGGATTGGGAATTTGTTTGTTTTTAGAGAGAATTGGTGAGCCAAGGGATTGGGATCCAATCATATAAGATTGCCAAGCAAATTCAATGAATGCATTGGTTGAGGAAGGGATAAAAGTTGTTTTGATTCGGAGATCTCAATATCTCCTAACACCCAATGAACTCCCCATTTCTGACCTACCACTTTCTCTTTACATTCTGCAATTAAATTCATGCAATCACCCCATCCCTTTTAATTTCAGCATTTAGCTTCTCGCTCTTTAATTCATGCAATTTTACATTCCGCAATTCTCATCTAAATCTTGATTCCGCTCAACTAGAACATACTTCTAATCCGAATTGCTCACTCAACCAATCCTTGTGGGATTCGACCTCACTCTATTGTGAGTTTTTACTTGACGATAACCGGTGCACTTGCCGGAAGGAATTTTGCCGATCGTGCAATTTCCTAAATCGTAGCATATCAAGTTTATGCATCATCATCCTCAAGCAACTGAAAATCAAATAAGATAAAAAGAAGAGAATATGCAATGAACTCCAAAAACATCTATGAAGATCAGTATTAATTAGATGAGCGGGCTTTAGCTTTTTGCCTCTGAACAGTTTGGCATCTCACTTTATCCTTTGAAATTCAGAATGATTGGCTTCTTTAGGAACTCAGAATCCAGATAGTGTTATTGATTCTCCAAGTTAAGTATGATGATTCTTGAACACAGCTACTTTATGAGTCTTGGCCGTGGCCCAAAGCACTCTGTCTTCCAGTATTACCACCGGATACATACATGCCACCGACACATAATTGGGTGAACCTTTTCAGATTGTGACTCAGCTTTGCTAGAGTCCCCAATTAGAGGTGTCCAGGGTTCTTAAGCACACTCTTTTTGCCTTGGATCACAACTTTATTTCTTTCTTTTTCTTCTTTTTCTTTTTCTTTTTTTTTTTTCGCTTTTCACTTTTTTTTTCGCTTCTTTTTTCTTTGTATTCACTTTTTTCTTGCTTCAAGAATCATTTTATGATTTTTCAGATCCTCAGTAACATGTCTCCTTTTTCATCATTCTTTCAAGAGCCAACAATTTAACATTCATGAACAACAAATTCAAAAGACATATGCACTGTTCAAGCATACATTCAGAAAACAAAAGTATTGCCACCACATCAATATAATTAATCTGTTATAAAATCTGAAATTCATGCAATTCTTCTCTTTTTCAATTAAGAACATTTTTCTTTATTTAAGAAAGGTAATGGATTCATAGGACATTCATAACTTTAAGGCATAGACACTAATGATCACAAGACACAAACATAGATAAACATAAGCATGAAATTTCGAAAAACAAGAAAAAAAGAACAAGGAAATTAAAGAACGGGTCCACCTTAGTGTTGGTAGCTTGTTCTTCCTCTTAAAGATCTTATGGAGTGCTTGAGCTCCTCAATGTCTCTTCCTTGTCTTTGTTGCTCCTCTCTCATGATTCTTTGATCTTCTCTAATTTCATGAAAGAGGATGGAATGTTCTTGGTGCTCCACCCTTAGTTGTCCCATGTTGGAACTCAGTTCTCCTAGGGAGGTGTTGATTTGCTCCAAATAGTTTTGTGGAGGAAAGTGCATCCCTTGAGGTATCTCAGGGATTTCATGATGAGTGGGACCTCTTGTTTGCTCCATCCTTTTCTTAGTGATGGGCTTGTCCTCATCAACGAGGATGTCTCCTTCTATGTCAACTCCAACTGAATAACAGAGGTGACAAATGAGATGAGGAAAGGCTAACCTTGCCAAGGTAGAGGACTTGTCCGCCACCTTATAGAGTTCTTGGGCTATAACCTCATGAACTTCTACTTCTTCTCCAATCTGATGTTATGAATCATGATGGCCCGGTCTAGAGTAACTTCAGACTGGTTGCTAGTGGGAATGATTGAGCGTTGGATAAATTCCAACCATCCCCTAGCTACAGGCTTGAGGTCATGCCTTCTCAATTGAACCGGCTTCCCTCTTGTATCTCTCTTCCATTGGGCGCCCTCTTCACAAATGACTGTGAGAACTTGGTCCAACCTTGATCAAAGTTGACCCTTCTAGTGTAAGGGTGTTCATCTCCTTGCATCATGGGCAAGTGAATGCCAACCTTACATTTTCCGGACTAAAATCTAAGTATTTCCCCCGAACCATTGTAAGCCAATTTTTTGGGTCCGGGTTCACACTTTGATCATGGTTCTTGGTGATCCATGCATTGGCATAGAACTCTTGAACCATCAAGATTCTGACTTGTTGAATCGGGTTGGTAAGAACTTCCCCCTCTTCTTCGGATCTCATGTCGGATCTCCGGATATTCACTCTTTTTGAGTTTGAAAGGGACCTCGGGGATCACCTTCTTCAAGGCCACAACTTCATAGAAGTGGTCTTGATGCACCCTTGAGATGAATCTCTCCATCTCCCATGACTCGGAGGTGAAAGCTTTTGCCTTCCCTTTCCTCTTTCTAGAGGTTTCTCCGGCCTTGGATGTTATAAATGGTTATGGAAAAACAAAAAGCAGTGCTTTTACCACACCAAACTTAAAACGTTTGCTCGTCCTCGAGCAAAAGAAGAAAGAAGAGAGTAGAAGACGAAGACATAGAGGAGATGGAGGTGGCTTTGTGGTTCGGCCAAAAGGGGGAGAAGTGGTGTTTAGGTTGTGTGAAATGAAGGAGTGAAGATGGGTTTATATAGGGTGAAGAGAGGGGTAGGTTCGGTTATGGGAGGGTGGGTTTGGGAGGAAAAGTGGTTTAAATTTGAATGGTGAGGTAGGTGAGGTTTTATGAAGGATGGATGTGTGAAGAGAAAGATGGGATTTGATAGGTGAGGGTTTTTGGGGAAGAGTGGTTGAGGTGATTGGTGAATGGGTGAAGAATAAGAGAGAGGTGGTGGGGTAGGTGGGATCCTGTGGGGTCCACAGATCCTGAGGTGTCAAGGAAAATTCAACCCTGCACCAAGTGGCGTGCAAAAAAAATGCACCCTTTGCCAATTCTGGCGTTAAACGCCAGGCTGGTGCCCATTTCTGGCATTTAACGCCAGGTGCTTGCCCTTTTCTGGCGTTTAACGCCAGTCTGGTGCCCTTTTCTGGCGTTAAACGCCCAGAATGGTGCCAGACTGGGCGTTAAACGCCCAACTGCTACCCTTACTGGCGTTTAAACGCCAGCAGGATCTTCCTCCAGGGTGTGCTATTTTTCTTCCTATTTTTCATTCTGTTTTGCTTTTTCAATGATTTTGTGACTTCCCATGATCATCAACCTACAGAAAACATAAAATAACAAAGAAAAATAGATAAAATATAACATTGGGTTGCCTCCCAACAAGCGCTTCTTAATGTCAGTAGCTTGACAGTGGGCTCTCATGGAGCCTCACAGATACTCAGAGCAATGTTGGAACCTCCCAACACCAACTTAGAGTTTGAATGTGGTGGTTCAACACCAAACTTAGAAGTTGGTTGTGGCCTCCCACACCAAACTTAGAGTTTGACTGTGGGGGCTCTGTTGGCTCTGTTTTGAGAGAAGCTCTTCATGCTTCCTCTCCATGGTGATAGAGGGATATCCTTGAGCCTTAAACACAAAGGATTCTTCATTCACTTAAATGATCAATTCACCTCTATCAACATCAATCACAGCCTTTGCTGTGGCTAGAAAGGGTCTGCCAAGGATGATGGATTCATCCATGCACTTCCCAGTCTCTAGGACTATGAAATCACAGGGATGTAATGGTATTCAATCTTCACCAAAATCCTCTACAAGTCCATAAGCTTGTTTTCTTGAATTTTCTGCCATCTCTAGTGAGATTCTTGCAGCTTGCACCTCAAAGATCCCTAGCTTCTCCATTACAGAGAGGCATGAGGTTTACACTTGACCCTAAGTCTCACAGAGCCTTCTTGATGGTCATGGTGCCTATGGTACAAGGTATTGAAAACTTCCCAGGATCTTGTCTCTTTTGAGGTAATTTCTACCTAGGCAAGTCATCCATTCTTTGGTGAGCAAAGGGGTTCATCCTCCCAAGTCTCATTACCAAATAACTTGTTATTTAGCTTCATGATTGCTCCAAGGTACTTGCCAACTTGCTCTTCAGTGACATACTCATCCTCTTCAGAGGAAATACTCATCAGCTCATGAATGCCAGAAGTAAGTCCAATGGAATCTCTATGGTCTCATTTTGAGCCTCAGATTCCCATAGTTCCTCATTAGGGAACTCATTGGAGGCCAGTGGACGTCCATTGAGGTCTTCCTCAGTGGCGTTCACTGCCTCTTCCTCCTCTCCAAATTCGGCCATGTTGATGGCCTTGCACTCTCCTTTGGATTTTCTTCTGTATTGCTTGGAAGAGTACTAGGAGGGAGTTCAGTAATTTTCTTGCTCAGCTGTCCCACTTGTGCCTCCAAATTCCTAATGGAGAACCTTGTTTCAATCATGAAACTTTGAGTGGTTTGATTAGATCATAGACCATGGTTCTAAGTCAGAGTGGTTCTGCTTAGAATTCTCTATTGTTGCTGAGAAGATGATGGAAAAGGCTTGCCATTGCTAAACCTGTTCTTCCACCATTATTGTTGTTGAAACCTTGTCGAGGTCTCTGTTAATCCTTCCATGAGAAATTTGGATGATTTCCATGAAGAATTATAGGTGTTTCCATAGGGTTCTCCCATGTAATTCACCTCTTCCATTGAAGGGTTCTCAGGATCATAAGCTTCTTCTTCAGACGAAGCATCCTAGTACTGCCTGGTGCAGCTTGCATTCCAGACAGACTTTGAGAGATCAAATTGACTTGTTGGGTCAATATTTTGTTCTGAGCCAGTATGGCATTCAGAGTATCAATCTCAAGAACTCCTTTCTTCTGATTTGTCCCATTGTTCACAAGATTCTTTCAGAAGTGTACATGAATTGGTTATTTGCAACCATTTCAATGAGCTCTTGAGCTTCTGCAGCGTCTTCTTCAGATGAAGAGATCCTCCAGCAGAGCTATCCAAAGACATCTTGGACAGTTCAGACAGACCATCATAGAAAATACCTATGATGCTCCATTCAGAAAGCATGTCAGAGGACACTTTCTGATCAATTGTTTGTATCTTTCCCAAGCTTCATAGAGGGATTCTCCTTCCTTCTGTCTGAAGGTTTGGACTTCCACTCTAAGCTTACTCAATTTTTAGGTGGAAAGAACTTTGCCAAGAAGGCATTGACTAACTTTTCCCAAGAGTTCAGGCTTTCTTTAGGTTGTGAGTCCAACCAAATCCTAGCTCTGTCTCTTACGGCAAAAGGGAATAGCATAAGTCTATAGACTTCAGGGTCAACCCCATTAGTCTTGACAGTGTCACAGATTTGCAAGAATTCATCCAAAAACTGATGAGGATCTTCCAATGGAAGTCCATGGAACTTGCAATTCTGTTGCATTAGAGAAACTAATTGAGGCTTAAGCTCAAAGTTGTTTGCTCCAATGGCAGGGATAGAGATGCTTCTCCCATAGAAGTCGGGAGTAGGTGTAGTAAAGTCACCCAGCACCTTCCTTGCATTGTTGGCATTGTTGTTGTTTTTGGCTGCCATGGGTTCTTCTTTGAAGATTTCTGTTAGGTCCTCTACAGAGAATGCTTTAGCTTCTCTTAGCTTTCGCTTCAAGGTCCTCTCAGGTTCAGGGTCAGCCTCAACAAGAATGCTTTTGTCTTTGCTCCTGCTCATATGAAAGAGAAAAGAACAAGAAAATATGGAATCCTCTATGTCACAGTATAGAGATTCCTTGAGGTGTCAGAGGAACAGAAAAATGAAGGAAGAGGTAGAAGAATTCGAACTTAGTGAGATAGAGTTCGAATTGTGCATTGAGGAGGAGTGGTACTCCATAATAGAAGGATGTGAGAAGAGGGGAATGGATTTTTCGAAAATTAATTAAAGATTTAAAATCATTTTGAAAAAGATTTTGAAGATATGATTGAAAACTTTTTTGAAAAAGATGTGATTTAAAAGTTATGGTTTTAAAAAGATGTGATTGAGAAGATATGATTTGAAAAACAATTTAAAAAGATTTGATTTTAAAAATTAATGACTTGGCTAACAAGAAAAGATATGATTCAAACATTAAACCTTTCTCAACAGAAAAGGCAACATACTTGAAATGTTGAATCAAATCATTAATTGTTAGCAAGTATCTTTGAAAAGAAAGAAATTGATTTTGAAAAGGATTTGATTGAAAAGATTTGATTTGAAAAAGATTTGATTTTGAAAAACTTTGAAAACTTGAAAAAAAATTTAAATTAAAAACAAAATCTTCCCTCTTGTGCCATCCTAGCGTTAAACGCCCAGAATGGTGTCCATTCTGGCGTTTAACGCCCAAAATGCTACCTTTTTGGGCGTTAAACGCCAGTTTTTTCCTTCTTCAGTGGGCGTTTTGAACCCCAGCTTTTTCTGTACAATTCCTCTGCTGCATGTACTGAATCTTCAATTCCCTGTGTTATTAACTTGAAAATGGAACTAAGATCAAATAAACAATGCATGCAAGACACCAAACTTAAAATTAGACACTAGACTCAACAAGAAACATAAAATATTTTTTTGGTTTTTATGATTTTGTAAATTTTTTTGGATTTTTCGAAAATTAAGTGGAAAAGAAAATAAGGTATCAAAATTCTTACTGAGAATTCCAGGAATCATTGCAATGCTAGTCTAAAGCTTTAGTCTAAAGGAATTAGACATGGATAGCCAAGCTTCAGCAGGACATTGCATTCAAGAGCTAAATTGATGAGAATCAATCAGCTTTGGTGATGATAAGAACATCACCTTGAAACACTAGAATTCATTCTTAAAACTCTGAAAAATACCTAATCTAAGCAACAAGATGAACCCTCAGTTGTCCATAGTCGAAACAATCCCCGGCAACGGCGCCAAAAACTTGGTATGCGAAATTGTGATCACTTCTTTTCACAACTCAAATAATCCCCGGTAATGAATCCAAAAACTTGGTGCTCAATACCATGGCATAAACACAACTTCGCACAACTAACCAGCAAGTGCACTGGGTCGTCCAAGTAATAAACCTTACGCGAGTAAGGGTCGATCCCACGGAGATTGTTGGTATGAAGCAAGCTATGGTCATCTTGTAAATCTCAGTCAGGCAGACTCAAATGGTTATGGATGATATATGAATAAAGCATAAAGATAAGATAGAGATACTTATGTATTTCATTGGTGAGAATTTCAGATAAGCGAATGGAGATGCTTTGTCCCTTCTGTCTCTCTGCTTTCCTACTGTCTTCATCCAACTCTTCTTACTCCTTTCCATGGCAAGTTGTATGTTGGGCATCACCATTGTCAGTGGCTACAGTCCCTCCTCTCAGTGGAAATGTTCAACGCACCCTGTCACGGCACGGCTATCCAGCTGTCGGTTCTCGATCATGTCGGAATAGAATCCAGTGATTCTTTTTTGCGTCTGTCACTAATGCCCCACAATCGCGAGTTTGAAGCTCACAGTCATTCAATCATTGAATCCTACTCAGAATACCACAGACAAGGTTTAGACCTTCCGGATTCTCTTGAATGCAGTCATCAGTTCTAGCTTATACCACGAAGATTCCGGTTAAAGAACCCAAGAGATATCTACCCAATCTTAAGGTAGAACGGAGGTGATTGACGGTCACACGTTCATAGGTGAGAATGATGATGAGTGTCACAGATCATCACATTCATCAAGTTGAAGAACAAGTGATATCTTGGAATAAGAACAAGCTGAATTGAATAGAAGAACGATAGTAATTGCATTAATACTCGAGGTACAGCAGATCTCCACACCTTAATCTATGGTGTGTAGAAACTCCACCATTGAAAATACATAAGAAACAAGGTCTAGGCATGGCCGAATGGCCAGCCTCCCAAAGAGGGTTCAATCATAAAACATGATCAAAAGATTGAAAATACAATAGTAAAAGGTCCTATTTATAGGGAACTAGTAGCTTAAGAATTACAAAGATGAGTAAAAGACATAAAAATCCACTTCCGGGCCCACTTGGTGTGTGCTTGGGCTGAGCATTGAAGCATTTTCGTGTAGAGACTCTTCTTGGAGTTAAACGCCAGCTTTTGTGCCAGTTTGGGCGTTTAACTCCCACTTTGGTGCCAGTTCCGGCGTTTAACGCTGGGAATTCTGAAGGTGACCTTGAACGGCGGTTTGGGCCATCAAATCTTAGGCAAAGTATAGACTATCATATATTGCTGGAAAGCCCAGGATGTCTACTTTCCAGCGCCGTTGAGAGCGCGCCAATTGGGCTTCTGTAGCTCCAGAAAATCCACTTCGAGTGCAGGGAGGTCAGAATCCAACAGCATCTGCAGTCCTTTTCAGTCTCTGAATCAGATTTTTGCTCAGGTCCCTCAATTTCAGCCAGAAAATACCTGAAATTACAGAAAAACACACAAACTCATAGTAAAGTCCAGAAAAGTGAATTTTAACTAAAAACTAATAAAAATATACTAAAAACTAACTAAATCCTACTAGAAATATACTAAAAACAATGCCAAAAGCGTATAAATTATCCGCTCATCAAGGTTCAATCTTTAAATTCTAGAATCATATCTTTTAGTTTCTTTTTAGTCAAGTAATCAATTTTAATTTTAGAAATCAAATCTTTTTAATTTCCTTTTCAAATCTTTTTCAAAACAAATCTCAATCATATTTTTTTCAAAATCAATTTCAAAAATCTTTTCTAACTCCTTATCTTTTCAAAAATGATTTTCAAATCTTTTTCAACTAACTAATTGAATTTTGTTTGTTTTACTTTTCTCATCTTTTTTAAAACCACCTAACTACTTTTCTCTCTCTAATTTTCGAAAATCACCTCGCTCTTTTCCAAAAATCTTTATTTAACTAATTATTTTAAATTTAAATTTTATTCCTTTTTATAAATTCGAATTTTAACTTTAATTTAAAATAAAATAAAAAATATTTTTCTTTTATTTTAATTAATTTTCGAAAACTCCTCTCTCTCATCTTCTTCTATTTATTTATTTATCTACTAACACTTCTTTTCTACTCAAAATTCGAACCCTCTTCTCCCCTCTACCTGTGTTCGGATTTTCTTCTTATTTTTTTCTACTCACATAAAAGAATCTCTTTACTGTGGTAAAGAGGATCCCTATTATTATTTTCTTTTCCCTTCTTTTTCATATGAGCATGAGCAAGGACAAGAACATTCTTGCTGAAGCAGATCCTGAACCTGAAAGGACTCTGAAGAAAAAACTAATTTTTATGGAAGAAGCATTTCAATCCCTGTCATTGGAGCAAACAATTTTGAGCTGAAGCCTCAACTAGTTGCTCTAACGCAATAGAACTGTAAGTTTCATAGACTTCCATCAGAAGATCCCTATCAGTTTTTAACTGAGTTCTTGTAGATCTGTGATACTGTTAAGGCTAATGGAGTAGATCCTGAAGTCTACAGGCTCATGCTTTTCCCTTTTGCTGTGAGAGACAGAGCTAGAAAATGGTTGGACTCACAACCTAAAGATAGCCTGGACTCTTGGGATAAGCTGATCACGGCCTTCTTGGCCAAGTTCTTTCCTCCTCAAAAGGTGAGCAAGCTAATAGTGGATGTTCAGACCTTCAAGCAAAAAGATGGTGAATCCCTCTATGAAGCTTGGGAAGGATACAAGCAGTTAACCAAAAAGTGTCTTTCTGACACGCTTTTAGAGTGGACCATTTTGGATATATTCTATGATGGTCTATCTGAGTTCTCTAAGATGTCACTGGACCATTCTGCAGGTGGATCCATTCACCTAAAGAAATGCCTACAGATGCTCAAGAACTCATTGACATTGTTGCAAGTAACCAATTCATGTACACCTCTGAGAGGAATCCTGTGAGTAATGGGACGCCTCAGAAGAAGAGAGTTCTTGAAATTGATACTCTGAATGCCATACTGGCCCAGAACAAAATTTGACCCCAACAAGTCAATATGATATCTCAGAGTCTGAATGGATTGCAAAATACATCCAACCGTACTAAAGAAGCATCTTCTGAAGAAGAAGCTTATGATCCTGAGAACACTGCAATGGCAAAGGTGAATTACATGGGTGAACCCTATGGAAACACCTATAATCCCTCATGGAGAAATCATCCAAATTTCTCATGGAAGGATCAACAAAAGCCTCAACAAGGCCTTAATAATGGTGGAAGAAACAAGTTTAGCAATAGCAAGCCTTTTCCATCATCTTCTCAGCAACAGATAGAGAATTCTGAGCAGAGCCCCTCTAGCTTAGAAAACATAGTCTATGATCTATTTAAGACCACTTGAAGTTTCATGAATGAAAAAGGTCCTCCATTAGAAACTTGGAGGCACAAGTGGGTCAGCTGAGTAAGAAAATCACTGAAACTCCTCCTAGTACTCTTGATAAACCACTATTTTATGGTTTACAATGTGTTTAATTGTGTGGTTTTAGCATGGTCTTTACCCACTTATTCATATAATTAGCATGCATTTATATTTCCTCCCAAAAATTATTACATGATTGAAAACATGCTTCTTTGGTCTTAATTTAGCTAATCTTAATCCTCTCTTATTACCATTGATGCCTTGAACTGTGTGTTTAAGTGTTTCAGGCTTCATAGGCAGGAATGGCTTAGAGAATGAATAGGAAGTATGCAAAGATGGAAGGAATACAAGGAATTGAGGAGATGACCAGCGAAAAGTCGCGCGGTCGCATGGCTCACGCGACCGCGCGAAATGGAAGAAATCAGAGTGACGCGATCGCATGCCTGACGCGATCGCGTGCCTGACGCGACCGCGCGGATTGGAAGCTACACGAATGACGCGAAGTATGGACGACGCGCACGTGTGGTATGAGAAATGCTAAGTGACGCGAACGCGTGGACGACGCGGACGCGTGACGTGCGCGATCTGCAGAATTACAAAAGTCGCTGTCAGAGATTTTGAGCCGCATTTCAACCCAGTTTTCGGCCCAGAAACACAGATTAAAGTTAGGAACATGCAGAGACTCAGGAGGTTTTCATAATTCATAATTTTAGTTTTAGATGTAGTTTTTAGAGAGAGAGGTTCTCTCTCTCTCTAGGATTAGGATTAGGATTTTTAGAACTTAGGAATATTTTTTCTCATCTTTTTATCAGGTTCAATATTTTTTAATTTGACTTTTCTTAATTGTTGATTATTGATGTTACTTATTTGGCTTATGATTCTTCATATTTGGATTGATTTTATTTTATTAATGCAATTGAGGTATTTCAGACTTATATGTTACTGATGCTTGGGCTCTATCCAAATTATTTTTATTCAAGTAGATTTTATTCCCTTTTGGCTTTGGTTGATTATTGGTAACTCTTGAGTTATCAAACTCATTGTTGACTGAAAATTGGAATTCTTCAAGAATTAATTCGAGATCCAATAACTCTAACTTTTCCTAAGGAAGACTGGGACTTGAGGATTCGAATTTATTCATTCACTTAACATACCTTCATAGTTAGAGGTTAACAAAGTGGAGAAAAATCCAGTTCTAATCACAATTGATAAGGATAACTAGGATAGGAATTCAAGTTTCTCATACCTTGCCAAAAGTTTATTTTACAGTTATTTGTTTATTTACTTGCCATTTAAATTACTTGTTCCTCATCTCTAAAACCCCAATTTACAAAACTCATAACCAATAATAAGAACATACCTCCCTACAATTCCTTGAGAAGACGACCCGAGGTTTAAATACTTCGGTTATCAATTTATTAGGAGTTTGTTACTTGTGACAACCAAAACATTTATACGAAGGGATTTCTGTTGGTTCAGAATCTATACTTACAGCACGACTTTATAAAATTCTTTACTAGGAAAAATCCTAACGTCAAAATGGCGCCATTGCCGGGGAATTGCAAACGTGTGCCTTATTTTGGTTATTGTAAATATTTTTAAAAAAAAAAATTTCAGATTTTAAAAATTTTTATCTTATCTTATCTTTTTTTTTTTAAAAAAAATCATATCTTTTTCAAAATCCTATCTTATTTTTTTCAAAAATTATATCTTTTCAAAATATTTTCTTTTTGTTAGTTTTTTTTTTATTTTCTTCTACTACTATGAACTCTCACCCCTTTGACTATGAGTCTGGTTACAACTATGTTGCAGGAAGAGGAGATTATAATGGAAACAGGCATCAAGATTGGAACAATCAAGATGGGAAGGCCACAAGGATTTAATCAACCCTCATGGCAACAACCACCTCCATATGCCTATGAACCACCTCCTCAACATAGCTTTGGACCACCATACTCACGAGCCCTTTACCACCAAGCACCCTCATACGATCCTAACCCGTACCCACCATACCAACCACCTTATGAGCCAAATGAACCATACACAGAACCACCACCTCAATATACACCATCTCCTTGTCATTATCAAGATGAACCACCTTCCTACTATGAACCCCTTCTCCCAACAATGAACCCTCCTATCCACCCCAAACCTCCATGGAGAAAGCATTTACCGATCTAAACTCTACTATACAAGCTCTCGCCGCCCGAATCGGACCACCAAACCTTCAACAATCAATCCTCAAGCTCTAGTGCACTTCCTTTTCAACCACATAATGATCCACCCATCCCATCACCACCATCCATGGAAGAGCACCCACATCCATCAATCCAAGAGCAAGATGATCCCAATGATGCTATTGATATGGAACAAGAGAGAGATGATCATCTTCGCGAATCCACTTCATAAGGAGCTAGAGGAGGCACTAAAGATGAAGGTAGGAGAGACCCTTGAAGATGAAGGAGTAATTGAAGGGAGTTGTCACGGAAAGGTAATCATTAAGGATGAACAAGAGTCAAGGGATCATTTCAAGAAAATAGTAGATCAATTTCATGCAACCCTTCATCAACTGGAGCAACAATCATTATCTTCCAGACGTTCAGATCCTACAGACTCCCATGGCCTCATGTGGAGAATCCAATGAAGAACGTAGCATGAGGGAGACACTAGAGACTCCAGTGGACAATAAGGAGCATGACTTTGTACTGGAACAAGTGGAGGAAGCCATAATAGTTGCAGAAGAAGAAGTGGTTGTAGACTTAGGAGATGCGGAACCTCCATGGGAAAATCATGTTATAGAGCCTCCTTCCAAGGCGATTGCAATTGATGCTGAAGAGAGTGTACAACCTCCAAGGCATATCATGGTTGAAGACTTGGAAGAGGTTGATCAAGATGGAGATTCAAGAAGAAAAAGCACAACCTCCCATACCCTTGGTGAACAAGAAGAAGAGATTGAATTGGAAGAAATCCACCAAGAGAAAGAGGTTGATATTGAAGAAGATTGCAAAGAGGTGGAAGTTGTCAGAGGAGAGCACAAGGGAGTAGAGCTTCCACGTTCATTCCAAACACCTCCCCTAAGTGCCATCATCCTTCACAACATTCAAGTGGGTAAAATTCATATCCCTTAGCTTCCTAATTCCACTTGAATATAGGCTACTGGAGACGGATGGTCAACTTAGAGCTCTTTGTGGCATTAAGAGCAAGAGGAAGATGATTAGTGGCAAGAATTGTCCTGCAAGTTTATTATGGTTGGAAACTCAAAGTTTAAACGCAAAGGTTGGTATAGAGCTCAGCTTAATGGGTCTAGGAAGCTATTTGGTTACTTCAGTGAGAATTCTAAAGCTGAACCACCCGGATGGAATCATGATAATCAACTTGAAGACGGGTGCAGAAACAAGATTTGGGATCCCGGAGGATATTTGATTTGCAAACATTGGTGGAGATTCCTGGATCAGTACAAGCATAAGCCACCATGACAAGGAGCTCACTAAATGTCCAACTTAAGGACTTTAACTAAAAGAGCTAGGTGGGAGACAACCCACCATGGTATGACCGTTATTTTTTCAGTTAAATTTTAGTCTGCTTTTGAGTTTTCATTGAACCTGGAATCATGCATAGCATTCATATTAAGCATTGCACTCTGCATACTGCATAAAAAAAGGAAAAACACGCACGCGACGCGGCAGCGTCGCTGACGCGTCCGCGTCACTAGTGCGTTGGGTAGAAAAGAATTGAATAGAGAGTCACGTGAGAGCGTTGCTGGAGGCGCGCCTTTAGCATAATTTGACCACACGCGATCGCGTCGCTCACACGACCGCGTCATGTGGGAACTTTGGCCTCCCACGCGACCGCATCACCAACGTGGCCGCGTGCCATAAAAATCGACGTGAAAAGGGTTCATAGCCGAAAGTTATGCGAGAGTGGTGCTGGACTGGCTGAAAGCACAACCTTACCACGCAACGCATGGCTCACGCGTCCGCGTCAGATCCCCATATTGGCCACTCAGGCGATCGCGTCGACCACGCGATCGCGTCACCCAAAATTTGTCAAAATAAGATTTTGAACAGAGAGTTGTGCAGCGCGAGGCTGCCCTCGCGCCAGTAGCATAAAACGTGTCACGCGACTGCGTGACCGACGTGACCGCGTCGATTAACTTAAAGCGCAAGTCACGTGACCGCATGCCCCACGCGTCCGCGTCGCTTGCGCTGCACAGCTTATCCTAATTTGCCAAATATGTTATCTTTTCTTCCTTCGAATCCTAATTTTTCCCTCCCCCTTTCTTACTCACTTCTTTCCTTTCTCATTCTTCTTATCTTTCATTTTATTTGCATATTTCATTCATTGCATTTTAATTTAGTGCATATTTTTCTTTCTTTTCTTTTCTACATTTATTATTTTTCCTTTGGTGTTGCTTTTCTTATTTAACTGTTGTATCTTTTCTGGTATAATTTTTTAGTGACTTGTTTTACAATGTTGGGTAATGCTATTTTTCGGTCAATGTCAATATTTTATGATACCTGTATTCCTTTTGCATTGACATGAACTTACATTGTCTTTCATTACCCAATCTCTTCCCCATTGTTGTACATTTTGTACCACTGGCATGCCATGGCTTCTATTGTTTCTCACGTACATGTTGAAGCTTCCATGTAAATGACCCCTTATCATTTGGCATTAACCCATCCATACTTCATTTACTTTCTTATCTTTATTTCCGGGTTACTTTTCTTCCCTTTTTCTTTCAGGATGGCCACCCGGAGGGGAACCGGAAGACGTTTATATGGGGAGACAAGACAAGTCCATCTGCACAATCTTTGGAGAGAAGCATCAGTTGGAATAACCCGTCCACCTGCCCATCTTAGCATGCACCGAGGATGGTGCAATCTTTAAGTGTGGGGAGGTCGATACCGATCTCCATGGGTTAGCTATTTTCTTCCTTTCAACACCATTGTTTTATTTTCTTTGTTTATTCATTATTGCATTTGCATATTTGATTACATGTTTGTTTGATTTTTTTTACATATTTTACCACTTGGTTAAAGTGATATTTTCTTTTTCAAGAAATTTTTATAGTATTTCACTAATTTGAATAAAACTTTTTGAAAAAAAAAACTTGTTTGAAGAAATCTTATTTTGGAACATGGTTTAAAGCTCGAACACACAAAACCAGTGAGATTTTGAGCCTATTTGATTGGTTGCATTTTATCAACCAATATTTTATTTTTGGTGTGTGCTTTTCTCTCTAAAATTGTGATCTTTGTCTTGCTTAATTCTATATTTCCATTGTTTGATGTATGCATGCACTGATATGATTGAGGCCCTTGTTTCACTAAACTTACATACCCATATGGCATTACCCTTTCATTATCCTTTGCAAACCAATTTGAGCCTAATATACCATTTGTTCTTTACTTTAGCTCATTAATAACTCTAAGCGGAAAATAATGTCCTTAATTTGAATCCTTGGTTAGCTTAGACTAGTAAAAGTGCTCATGATTTAAGTGTGGGAAAGTTGGGTTTGAAAATATTTGGTTTGAATAATTGGGTGTTGTATATTTTAGTGAAAATGTGCAAAATAATAGTTGAGCACATATTATTGCATTCAACTTTAATCATATGCATTGAGAAAAATAAAAAGAAAAAGAAAAAATAATAAATAAATAAAAAGAAAAAAAGTGAAAAAGAAAAAGAAAAGAGAAATTAATAAAAGGGGACAAAATGTCCCAAGTAAGTGTTGGTATCAATGCATATGTACTAAACTCAATTTTAGGATGCATGAACATGTGGAAAGCACAGTTAATGGAAGTTAGATTTTGCATTTTAATTAAATGGATTGTCTTAAGTTAGGTGGAAAGTTTATGTTAATTAAGGATTCAGATTTTAGTCCACTTGGCCAAATACAATCCTACCTTGACCCTAACCCCATTACAACCCTTAAAACACCTCTTGATTTGTGTATTGGTGCATTAAATTTTGCTGATTGTTAGATGAAGAGCAAGCTAGAGAAAGCAAGATTAGTAGAGAATTGAGAGAATTGACCCTAGACACTTGAGAGTTAGAGTGATATACACTACCAGTAAGGGTTCAATGCTTAATTCTATGTTCCCTGCTTTCATGAGCTATCTTCTTCTTGCAAGTTACTTATATTGTATTTGTGATTTGAATTAGTGAAATCCAGTTCATATTTATTCTTGAAGGATTTATTTACTTTTTCACCAAGTAGGTAAAATCATTTTAGCATGTAGTTGCATTCACATTCATAGGTTGTATTGCATGAGTCTTGCCCTTCCTACTCATTTATTTGGTCTCCTTGAGTTTAGCATGAGGACATGCTAATGTTTAAGTGTGGGGAGGTTGATAAACCACTATTTTATGGTTTACAATGTTTTAATTGTGTGGTTTTATCATGGTCTTTACCCACTTATTCATATAATTAGCATGCATTTATATTTTCTCCCAAAAATTATTACATGATTGAAAACATGCTTCTTTGGTCTTAATTTAGCTAATCTTAATCCTCTCTTATTACCATTCGATGCCTTGATCTGTGTGTTAAGTGTTTCAGGCTTCATAGGTAGGAATGGCTTAGAGAATGAAGAGGAAGTGTGCAAAGATGGAAGGAATACAAGGAATTGAGGAGATGACCGAAAAGTCACGCGGTCGCATGGCTCATGCGACCACGCGAAATGGAAGAAATCAGAGTGACGCGATCGCGTGCCTGATGCGACCGCGCGGATTGGAAGCTGCACGAACGACACGAAAGCGTAGACGATGCGCACGTGTGGTACGAGAAATGCTAAGTGACACGAACGCGTGGACGACGCGACGCGTGACGTGCGCGATCTGCAGAATTACAAAAGTCACTGTCAGAGATTTTGGGCCACATTTCAACCCAGTTTTTGGCCCAGAAACACAGATTAAAGTCAGAGAACATGCAGAGGCTCAGGAGGTTTTCATAATTCATAATTTTAGTTTTAGATGTAGGTTTAGAGAGAGAGGTTCTCTCCTCTCTCTTAGGATTAGGATTAGGATTTTTAGAACTTAGGAATATTTTTATCTCATCTTTTTATCAGGTTCAATATCTTTTTATTTCGACTTTTCTTAATTGTTGATTATTGATGTTACTTATTTGGCTTATGATTCTTCATATTTGGATTGATTTTATTTTATTAATGCATTGAGGTATTTCAGACTTATATGTTATGAGCTTGGGCTCTATCCAAATTATTATTCATTCAAGTAGATTTTATTCCCTTTTGGCTTTGGTTGATTATTGGTAACTCTTGAGTTATCAAACTCATTGTTGACTGAAAATTGGAATTCTTCAAGAATTAATTCGAGATCCAATAACTCTAACTTTTCCCAAGGAAAGACTGGGACTTGAGGATTCGAATTAATTCATTCACTTAACTTACCTTCATAGTTAGAGGTTAACAAAGTGGGAGAAAAATCCAATTCCCATCACAATTGATGAGGATAACTAGGATAAGAATTCCAGTTTCTCACACCTTGCCAAAAGTCTATTTTACAGTTATTTATTTATTTTACTTGCCATTTAATTACTTGTTCCTCATCTTTAAAACCCCAATTTACAAAACTCATAACCAATAATAAGAACATACCTCCTGCAATTCCTTGAGAAGACGACCTGAGGATTAAATACTTCGTTATCAATTTTTAGGGTTTGTTTAGTTGTGACAACCAAAACATTTGTACAAAGGATTTCTGTTGGTTGAAAATCTATACTTACAACGCGACTTTATAAAATTCTTTACTAGCAAAAATCCTAACGTCAACTCTCCCAAGCAATACAGAAGAGAATCTAAAAAGAGTGCAAAGCCATTGATATTATCAAAATG